>NC_053447.1:58983144-59286911 GCF_007990345.1 Gossypium hirsutum
AATCGATCAGATATACTTACGTTTTCTAATGCAAATATGAATCTAAATAATAAATAATATTATTAATTATTTTCAAGTGTGAAATGAAAAAGATGTGACAGGGACGGGGCGACACCATGAAGAAGAAATAGCAGATAAATTTCATGCGGGACAAAAAGAAGAGGAAAAATAAAAAAGACGTAAAGAGTAACAAAATAAACAGCTTTTTTTACTCTCTTTTTTTCTTTTATCATTCCTTGCGTAAATATAAACTTTAATATAAAGCATTCTTACGAAATGGAATCGATTTTATTTATTATATTTATAAATATTGAACCTTAAATTCATTAAATATTTTTATATCTAAAATCGTATTGATATAATGTCTAAATATTATAAATCTAAATTTATGATTAGATTAATATAAAAAGTTTTACATCAACTTTTTGTCACTCATACTAATACAGAAGGACAAAAATAATTAATTTTGAAGAATATAATAATTAAATTAAAAAATTATAATTGAGTGACTAAAATAGAACAAAACTAATAATTTAGTGATATTTTTTGTGCTTTACCCTTTTTATAAGAAAATCTTTCAAATCATACACATATTTTACATATTTCAAGGTAAAGTTGGGCTGTTAAATTGGGACAAAGATGGCCCCAACTTGTCAAGTTGGACTCCCATGGGTTTACTAGGCCTTGTAGGTATAATATATATATATATTAAATACTTCAAATTCAAGGTATATATATATATATATGTGATTTAGATTTGAGTTAGATCCAAATTACAACTTAAATAAGTGGATTTACAATTTTTAGTATTACCTGTAATTAGTTGCGCGACGTTGTTAGGACCAACAATTTTCACAACATCTAAAAACAAGTTGCCAAGAGTTTGGACATCTGAAATCATGTTGGATGCATCAATGGATTTGATAAAGCATAATCCTTTTGGATAATGCACTAGAACTTTATCTCATATCAGTTCAATTAAAAAACAATATAAGTCCAACTAAAACATCACCTCAGGTGACCAGCAATAGTAGGGACATCGAAAAGCTGAAGCATATTTAATCTCAGATTTGGGATGGCCAGAGACAGGAGTAGAGATGGCAGGCCGAAGCCGAAAGGATCGGTGGTTGAGGGAGACGAACAGGAAAGAAGACTGAGAACTGAGGCGGCAGGCATGTGAGGTGAAGCAGGAAGTAGGTCTGGGTCACATGTGTGTGTTTTAGTTTTTACTTTTTAATTATTATTTTATTTTTTATTTGGGTTAAATGCATTTGCTTAATAGGTTGATTGGGTTTTTTTTTTTAATTCATGGTGACATTTAGAAGAAGAAGAAGTAATATTAACAATATCATACAAGTATTTTAAAATATTGATGCCCTTCAATCACTTTTTTAGCTCCTGCAACCAATGCTAACAAAAAACGATAAGTAAAACAGTGAACATAATAAGTATATCAACATTCATTCAAAAACTAAGCTTGTAAGCCATTAAATCCCCCCACGCATATTGTTTTTTCCATCGTAACCTTGATCTCAGATATTTTGTATGTCAAAACTAGTTGTAAGAGAATATTAAAAATCTTATTTTCAAAGTCAATGTTGTAATATCTTTAACATAGATTATATAAAAAACCATTCTTTTACCTATAATTGTTTATAAAAAAACTCAAAACAATTTTCATTTGCTTTTTTTTTTAATTTGTCTCTCACTTTATCCACAAAAATGCGGAATTTTATTACCAATCTATTCACTAATTACATTATGAACTCTATCAACATAAATTTGCAACATATTTTTCTGCATTGTTGAAAAAGTATATGCAGCATTTTGTGGAACACTTCTCAAAATATATTTATCTTTCTTATCATAAGATGCTAATAGCAATAACAATTTAAGAAATTTTTCACGACTTTTTTTTATCTCGAGCTTTCATCATAGCCTCTAAAAGCACAATTGATACATGCACGGATGGGGTGAAATTTAATAAATTTCATTTACTAAAGCTGCCAATTTTCAAGTTTGAGAAATCAACAGACTGGTGACAACTTTTTGGATGAGATCTAGGCATTTCTAGATTGAGATGTCTTTATGGGGTTCGAATATCTATCTCTTAGTTTCGAAACACACTTTAAATCACTCGATTTTGAGTTCGGGAGCTCAAGTTATGATCGTTTTAGTGAAGACTGCACGAGCAGAATTTTTGGACGGGATTATGATGAGAATTACGAGTTTCGGGCTTTTAACTCAAGTTTAAATCATATTGGACTCGAGTTTTAGGCTTAATTTTTATTATATATGAACCCAATAATATTGTATTTATCAACTCTTATTATTTTATTATTTCGAATTTTTAAAAATTATTAAGTAGTTTAAGTTATTTAGGAGTTTTATGTCAATAAAAAAGTTTAGTTTAAAACTATTTATTGTTTAGATTAATTAGAGTTCTAGTATACTTAAGAGTTTTATTTAGATTTATTTAGCTAACCTATATATATGCCTTTGCATTGTACACAAATTAGACAATTTTTATTAATAAAGTTTTCAACTTTAAGAGTTTGTTTCTTTGTGTAAAATTTCTTTCTTGTGATTTTTAGAAGTAGTTTTCTTCTCGATTTTCTTCAAGGATTCATGGGAATTCATTCTTTACCCTTCAATTTGCCAAGGATTATTTCATGGAGGGTTGATTAGAGCCATTAATTGAGTTTGTTGGGATTTATATCTCAAAGGGTTCAATTGGACATTTATCCTTCTATCCATCATATCAATCGGTTTACTCGTCCATCTTCCACTTTGTTCTTTTTTAATTTCTATTTCTTATTTATTTATATTTTTTTTTATTCTCAAATTTCTTCTTTTACTATGTTCGATTTCTTTATTGCTAAATTTGTTTATTTCTTCTTTTCAGATCATATCCAAATTTTTCCTTCTTGAGTCAAACGACTTGAATTCGATCCTTTTTCCGCTTCCTCCGCTCCAATTCCGTATCAACAACCCTGAAATGTCAACCATCAAACAACATATATACAAGTTTCTAGATGTAGATAAATTAGCTGCAAATTGTTGTGTTATTTGCCTATCAAGTGATGCTTCAATATGTTGAGCTTGATTCATTAAATCTACATAAGTTTTTTGTGCATTGTTATGTAATAAACTCGAATCTTTTCCCATATGTGTTAAAAAAACACAATTGCATCCGTCATGCACTTTTTTCACTTACTAAAACAACTGAATAAATGCAATTGATCCAAAATGATTACTTGGATTGCTATTAAAAAGAAAACGAGGCGAACATAATATTGCATCTTTAGAAGGTGAGTATTTTAACCAAGAAAATTATTTAAACCATGATGGTTGAAAATAATGAGGATGCCTTTCTAAATTGGAAGTAGGATACTCTAAAAGAATAAGTTTATATGATCCAAGCTTAATATAAGCTCTTCGAATTTCATCATGTATATTAACTGGATACTTATATATTTGCTTATGCACTCATGATCACGTTTTAAGTTAGACAAATCAAGTGCCTCATATTCAATTCTAGGAATTTTAGAAGGATGAGCCTATCACACCCTAAAAACCGGGTTAGTAGAAGTGGGTAGTTAAAACGCAGGCTCGAGAGAGATAACAGGATTAGTGTCATAGGAATTAGAATAAAATAAAATAATTAATTAATTAGTTAATAATAATTGGGCTAATAAAAATATGTTAGTGAGGATTAAATTAAAATGGTTTTAAAATTAGAGGTCTAATGTGTAAATAAAAGAGTTTTAATTGGAATTGGAGAAATAATAACAAGGGAGAAAATATAAGGGGGCTTGAGGGTAAATAGCCCAAATTTTAAAATTTGGTTGGCTATACAAGACCATGCACCATTCCTTCCCTCTACATTTTCACCCATTTCAAAATTTTGTTAGATCTAAAATCAATAGTGTTCCCTCAAAATTCTTTCCATCCATTTGATTTTCATAGCAACCAAACACCTTTCTCTTCTTCAATTTTAAAAGAATTTCACTCTTTCTCCTCCAATTTTTCCATTAACACTTAGCTCATTTTTTTATCAAATTGATCCAATTTCGTGGAGACCTTCGAATTAAATGTAAACATTCTGATTTCTTATGGTTTAAATACTTAGTATGTGATTTCAACTTGAGTTCTTAAGGATCTAGTTAAGAAATCACAAGATCCATGGTTTTTAAAGCTTATTTGAGCTTAAAAATGGTTGATCTCACAATAAAGAGAAAAATGATGGTTTTGAAATGATTTTCAACTTAATTTGATATAAATAAGAGGTTTATAAACTTGATTTAACAAATCATTAATGAATTTGCAAGAATTAAATGATTTTTTTTCTTTGAGATTGAAAACGAACATGATTTTTTGGAAAATGTTAATTAGTGAAATTGTGTAAAATTAATGGCCTAGATATGTAATTAAGCATAAGGTTAGGAAGTAGAAATTAGGAATTAAATCAAGTTACAATGAGGTAATTAAGCAGATTAAATCATGCGAGGTGAGCTTGCCAGATTCGTGTGAATGGCGAGCTACTGTGTGTGAGGGAGTGGTGAACTACTTTGATGCTAGGATAGTAATTATATTTAGAATGTCCAATAATTGGTGTGTGTTGTTGTTGATGTGTGAAACTAAAGATCGTGGTGGAGCCTCATCGAGTAGGGATAAGGGCAAGTAGAAGGTGGTATAGCTTTGGCAATCAGTAGCGAACCGTAGGTGAGTGTTTTGCATATTGCACTTAAACATTATTTCGCATGCTAAAAGGAGACTAGGTAAGACATGCGAACCTAGTTAGATTTTCATGTGAACCTTGCTTTAGTAACATGTGAACCCTATTATGTGTTATACGAGCCTATAACATGTGCGAACACCACACATTGTGTGCGAACCCTTATGATTCATGCGAACCCCATGCATGTAAGGTCTTTGTCACATATTATGTGAACCCTTATAATTGTGCGAGCCAATATGTATGCGAGCTTATTTGTATTATACGAGCCTACATGTAATAAGCGAGCCCTAAATGTGTGCAAGCCTTATGTTGTGTGCGAGCCCATAAGACATGCGAACCCTATGCTATGCGAACCCCATGTGACATGTGAGCCCTATGTTGTGTGAACCCTATGTGTATTGTGAGCCATGCAAAAATGCGAGCTCTATTAACTGTAATATGCGAGCTCTGCAATATTGCGAGCCCTATTATACTATGTACTGTGAATATGATAAAGATGATATGTTGGCATTGTGAATACTTGAAACCGTTGGATATCATTGACATGCCATAGGATTTTGAGTACTCACCCTTTTTACTACGTGTTAAGGCATTGTGTCCTAGAGATAGCATTGGAGAGATAAGGGAATGTCAAGCATAGCTCTATTCACCGTTGATAACGTGATGTGTTTGAAGAGTGTGAGCACTCGTGCTACACTTACACGGAGATAGCGTACGAATTTATAAGTCATTTGGTGTGTTTAAGATCCATTTATCCAATTCATATAAAATATGGTTATGTTTCACATTCACATGTTGCCAATATATCGTCATGTTGTGTATGAATACTATATTTTATGTGAACTATTATAGTATGTCTAACTTCTAGCACGATTGGTGTGTTTAAATGTGTTGTATGCTTGAGCACTCACTGAGCTTCAATAAGCTCACACTCCTTGCATGTACCTTGCAGATAACTAGCTCACAGAATAATGGTGAAGTGTGGCAGTCCAGTGATCAATCACAAGGCAAATTCCTTTAAGTATGTGATGTGTTTTCAAACCCCAAAGTGGAAGGCAATGTAGGAATGTTCCTAGGGATTAGAGATAGATTTAGAATTTTTAAATGAATTTTGACGGGTTGTAAACAGACATTACAGACTATTTAATTTTGGACTTTGGACTTTATAATTGCTTGTTTGAGTGTATGATTGATTGGATTATATTACCTGTTGAATGTTTGATAAATTGTTAAACTAACGAGCTTATACAACCCAGGAGATCACTGGATATCAAGGTATGCCCTTATACCTCTTATATAATTTCCAAATAATTATATGCAATATTCGCTTTAGAGAATATGCCAAAATCTTCATATGTCCAAATTGACTTTAATGATCAAAAGTGATTAAAAAATTTATTATATTAATTATAGAAATTCACTTTAAGGAATTGGCAAAAAATAATTTAGACAATAGTGTAACCATATATCATATTCTTTACAATAAGATTATATAGTTATCATCCACTTTAAGGAATAATTAATTAGTATAAATCATTGATCATTCTGTTATAAGAATGAACATTTAGCAACATTTCAAATCATCTATCTTCTTTTTATTTATTTTCCAATACACTAGATTTTATTGTCTTAATAGTTATGTATTGATATACACTTCAGGGAATGGAGCAAAACTAGTGGGATGAATAATTCATTATTTAACAATAAGAAAGTATGAGATAAATTCAAAATACTTTTAATACCCTTTTCACAAGAGTTTTGCATCATTAATTGACTAGAAAGAAATAGCCAAGACATACATGAAGTTTATTGTAAATAAAATGTATGGATAAAACTGACATCTAAATGTCAAACCTGATATAATGCTAGTGTTAGCAAAAAAAATTCATAAATCATCGTAAACATGCATGAAATTTAGTTCAAAATCATACATCTCATATTCACTAAAACTTTTTCGCTTACAATTGCTCAAGCCATCTCACTAATCAATTGCTAAATGAATAATATAAAATGCATAAAATACACTCAACATCTCTGCAATAGTGAATGTAATGGGCAAATAACCAATAAAAGCCCCTTTATTTTTAAAATTACCGAAATAGGCCACGTTCTGAATTAATTACCGAAATAGACCATTTCCCCCTAAAACGCGTCCACGTCAGCACTTTGTCAGGGGATAAAGCAGGAAAACGCTTCCTTAAGGAAGCGCTTTGTCCACGTGGACAAAAAACGCTTCCTTGGTCCCCAGGAAAACGCTTCCTTAAGGAAGCGCTTAGTCCACGTGGACAAAAAACGCTTCCCCAAGGAAGCGCTTTGTCCACGTGGACAGAAAACGCTTCCTTGAAGAAGCGCTTTGTGTCCACGTAAGCGCCTTCTGTCCACGTGGAAAAAGGAAGCACTTTGCCCCTTTTTTAGGATTTAGGGTTTTTTGCAATTAGAGTTAGGGTTTTGGGGTTTTTGAGTTTTTAGATTTTAAGGTTTTAAGGAAAAAATTAAATAAATAATAGTTTAGGGTTTAGGGTTTCTTAATTAAATTAATTATAAATTTTAAAAAATTAGATTAGAGTTTAGAGTTTATGGTTTTTAAGGAAAAAATTAAATAAATTAGGGTTTAGGGTTACTTGAGTAAATTAATTATAAATTTTTAAAAAAAATTAGATCAGGGTTTAGTGTTTAGGGTTTTTAAGGAAAAAATCAAATAAATTAGGGTTTAAGTTACTTGAATAAATTAATTATAAATTTTAAAAAAATTAGATTGGGGTTTAGTATTTAGGGTTTTTAAGGAAAAATCAAATAAAACTAGTTGTTATTCATTATATATTTTAAACTCTGGCCCATTTCGGAACCTAGCCCATTTCGATAATTTTAAAAATAAAGGGGCTTTTATTGGTTATTTGCCCAAAAAATAAACTAATAAAATTAAATGTTTTTAGTAAAAATTAAATTTATTAAAATAATTTTTAATAATAAATTAAAAATAAAATATATAATGAATTTTTGTATTTTCAAATTTTAAAATAGAAAAAGAGATTTTTTTATGAAAAAAAGAAAAAGAGTTAAAAGTTTATATATATACATATATTAAATTTATCTTTTGCTGTAATTTTAAATTTATAATAAATTAAAAATATTAATATAATATAATATGCAAAAAAATACATGAAATTTAATATAATACAATCATATTAATAATAGAATATTTTAGGGATAATAATTCCTTAATTAAGGTCTTAAGATTATGGGTAAATATTTTATTGATTGTTAGTGAATAATTTATAAATAAGTATTAATAACTTTATTTAATGGAATTTAACATAAATTTTAATATTTTAGTATTTAATATATATTTTAAATTGTAGAAGTTTAAATTCAAAATTCGAGAAAAAAATATAATAATTGTAATTAATATTTAACTATATTTAAATAAAGTTAGACTTAATAAATAATTTATAAATAATTTATAAATTTTTAAAATTTATAATTAATTTAATTAAGAAACCCTAAACCTTAAACCATTATTTATTTAATTTTTTCCTTAAAACCCTAAAATATAAAAACTCAAAAACCCAAAACCCTAACTCTAATTGCAAAAAACCCTAAATACTAAAAAACGGGGAAAGTGCTTCCTTGAAGAAGCCTTTTTTGTCCACGTGGACAAAGCGCTTCCTTGGGGAAGCATTTTCCTGCTTTATCCCCCTGACAACGCGCTGACGTGGACGTGTTTTAGGGGAAAATGGTCCATTTCGGTAATTAATTCAGAACCTGGCCCATTTCGGTAATTTAAAAAATAAAAGAGCTTTTATTGGTTATTTGCCCGAATGTAGTCAACAAAAATCATTGAAAATTTTTAAAAAAAGTTTAATTAAACTCAAAATTATACAATAAAATTGACCAAAAAATCAATTAAGACATACCTCAAGATTTGTCCTTAAAAGGACTTAAAACAAATATGTTTGAAGTGAAATATTCTTTGATTGTTTGGTGTGAAAGAATATTGATTTTATTGATATATGTAATAACTTTAATAATTGTTGATTAAATGAATTTTTAAAAATATTAAAGTCCAAGTATATATGATGTTTAGAATTAAGAAAATATATATATATATATTCAAATTGAAATCATAAAAAAAAACTAGTGTAATGACGACTAAGAACCGATGCAAGATCACATATTATGATGAACCTTAGGCCTTAATTAACAAAGGTGATTGATAATATTATGGATTGTGATTTACAAATATATCAATTTATAACATTATTAATTTATCATCATTCATACTTAATCATTAAGCAATTATCAAATAACATATATTAAGAAAAAACATTTTTTTTATGAACAAAAATCTAGGTAACAAATAGACATGTGATATGATAAGTAAATTTACCTCAATTTCTTTTCTTCTACGAAGGTTTTAATAACAACTTTCTTATTCGACATTGAGTCTTGATGATTTTATCAAGAAGTAAGCAAATCAAACTCCAATTGTAAGCCGATATCAAATCTTTCACCATCTGTCTAGGATCTTGGAAATTATAGAGAATAAATTTGATCATTGATAAAAGAAACTATTACTTTGAGCAAGATCGTGCTGATAACGTATTATAAAACTTAAAAAAAGAATACAAAGATTAAGAGAGAAAGAAAGATAAAGAAATGAAAGGATGATTCAACTTTCACACTTGGAATACCATAAGCTTGTACATGCCCTCTATTTCTAGGGCTTCAAGTACCATAAGTTACAAAGCATTAAAGGGTTACAAGATAATGAATTTAGGGGTTATGGACATCCATTCTGTAACACCCCAAACCCAGCCTAGACGTTATGACCGGATCTTGAGGAATTACATTAACTTGTTAAAAAACTTTTGAGTTAATCAACTTAGTTATGCGCTTCGACATAAAATTTGGCAGAACTCTCACAAATGTTTAGGAAAAACGCAAGTCCGAAAACACTTATTTCAAACCCAGAATTTTAAAATATCAATTTTGGGCAAATCATTTCCAATTAAAGCTAACTTTTGCTAAAAAACAATTTATTTACAGAAAAACACTTAAGTGATTACTTAATAATACAGTGGAAAACATTCAAAGTTTCAGTTTTGAAATCTGAATCTTAGTTTGTTAACCTGTGTGATTTTTTTTTAGTTTTTACCTTTAAAAATATCAAATACTGATGAATAAAACAAAAACCAAATCAAATTCCAAAAACAGATTACAGTCCTAAAAGTCCAAACAAATTACTAATGTAAATCACCATATTTAATTAGTCGAGAAAATAATCCAAGTTCCCGCACACCGTCCGGTCCTAAGTATGAAGATCACCTGAAATGTATTAAACAAATGAGTGAGTTTTAAGCCCAGTGTGTGACTCGGCCCACAAACATAATTTTCTTATAACATAAACAAATATAAATACCAACACAAAATTCTACTTATAACGTTCACATGTACGAATCTCAGATCAGAATGTCACATTACCAGAAACATATATCAAATCAGAATGTCATATTTCCAGAATATACCAAATCAGAATGTCATATTTTCATAAACATATATCATATCAGAATGTCATACCATATCAAAACAAATCCTATCCTCATCAGCTACACACCATCTCCGTCCAACCAATCACACCAAATAGGACTACAAGAGTCCATCCATTCAATCACACCTGGTCATGGTGGTATGCCACTCATAATGGTGCAGCTGAGCTGCTAGACAAATATTGCGATTTAACCATCAGAATTGTAGTAACACTGCTAGAATACACTTCTCCCATCATATCAACACCCACCCTAATGCACATGCATAATCACAATAACATACATACATATCACATGAATGGTACGACATGCATACCTAATCATATCTTACAGATCATAACATATCATATAGCTTATACTAACAGTTATTTCACATATAGGTGTCATGCATGTTTTTACACATAATTATGCTTTCAGAGTTATCAAAACACAAATTGCACATAAGTTTTTCACCTACCTTAACCATATCACATATTGACAGATGTCACATTTCAAATCTTATTTAAGCCAAACGGACCCCATGGGAGGTCTAATTACGAATTTCTGAGTTAAACGTGTAACAACTCGTTTTTTAGTGATGTCAGAAACAGTGGTTTCGGGGCCACCAAATCTGAAAAGTAAGCTTGTAAATATTATTATTTAATATTTAAAAGTTAATTATGGTTTTAAAAAGTTTTTTGATTTGATAATTTATGTTATATAAGTAATTTATTAAGTTCAAGTGGTTTGACCTTAAGGTCAAGTGGTTTTAAAAAATAAGGTATCGGGACCTCATTTTTATAAACTGAGCCGTAAATATTTTTATAAATATTTACGGAGTGTCATTAAGGTGATATTAAAGTTTCATTGAAAAATTTTAACGTTTCGATAGTTAATTAATTAAAAAAGACTAAATTGTAAAAAGTACAAAATATGCTAAATATAACATTTAAGTGATGAAATAGCTTAATTAATAAAGGAGGAAGTATTTAAGTAAAAATTATTCCCTTAGAATAGTGGGACGACAATTTAATAGGAAATGATAAAATAATGTGTTTTGGATGGCAATATTGTAAATTAAAAAAAGTCTAAACAAAATTAAAGAATGAAAAACAAAAATTTCTTTCATTTTTCTTCTTCAATGGCCGAAAGCCATAGCCAAGAAGGTGAAACTTCAGTTTTGGGTGTTTTCTTTGCATGGTAGGTAATACCGACTCGTTTTCTTGTAAATTTTATGTTTTTGAGATTGTTGCAACTAAGTCCAGTTAGTCTGTACCTTCGTTTTTGAAACTGTTAAAGATTTTGACTGTTTCTATTGATGAATCTAGTTATTTTTTATGTTAAATTATGAAATTGAAATGTTGGTTGGTATTTAAAATTATTTTGTTAAGGGATTTTTGATGAATTTTTTGATTATGGACTAAATTGTTGAAATAGTAAAAATACAAGGGTTTGTTGTAAAATTATTGCAAAAATGAGCTGTATTGAATGCCATAAATATTCGAATAGCATGGATTTGCATTAAAAATGGTTAATTTGCATGTTTTAGGCTCAAGGACTAAATTGAATAAAAGTAAAATGTTAGGGGTAATTTTATAAAAATATCAAAAAGACTAAATTTCATAAAATGAATTATTTTATTCTCTAAATTAATAAATTGAATAAAATTATTAATTTAGGTCAAGATCGAGTGGAAAATCAAGGAGAATAGAAAATTACCAAAAAGCCCTTGTACTTTGATATTTCTACAATTTAGTCAGGTAAGTTCGTTATTCGATTATTATTAATTGTATTGAATATTCCATACTATTTCATTATTGGTTAAAACTTAAATGTCATTTAGCTATGTTTTAAGAAATAGAAACACGATGATATTCGGGCTTTATGCCGGTGATATTCAGGCTTCGTGCCTAGCAAGCTTTATGTCGGTGTATTATATCAAGCTCCGTGCCTAGCAGGCTTTGTTCCGATGTGTTATATTAGGCTTTGAGCCTAGTAGTCTTCGTGTCAATGTATTGTAACAAGTAAGTTGTATTGAAAATATTATTTTCATTATTCGATGTTATTTCATTTGATTCAACGGGTATGAAAAGGAAGAGATAGGTAAGTATTCAAAGGACTTATGTCATGAATCTATAAAAAGGAATAAAAAGGTAATGTTCAATGAAAGTATGTTTATGATCATGAAATTGATGATTACAAGTGATGTTATTCATGTATATGACTTACCTTATGATATTTTGAGTGAAATATGAGTAAATGCACTAACTTGTGTATTGATGATGATATATTTATGCTTATGTCTTATGTTATACAAATGATACGAGTAAGGAGATGTAATAAAATGGTAAGTTCATAATTGAGATGTAATGTGATAATGTAAATGCATTGACGAGTTAAAGGGTTTACTTATATATGAGAAATTTACTTAAGTTATGGATGAATTTATCTAGGTTGTGGATAAATACACTAATTTGTGAGTTGATTATGGTTTGATAAATCTTGAGGCATTGATATAGGTTTATGTTTACCTTATAAAGTTCATTATTGAAATGGAATGTTATGTTTGAAATTTATACGAGCTTACTAAACATTCATTGCTTACATTGTTATTTTTCCTTTACTTTTCAGCTTATCGGAAGCTTGATCAAGTTGGAAGCTAGTCGAAGATCCATCACACTATCCATTGATTTAATCAGTAGATTTTGATGCCTTGATCAAGGTTATAATGGCATGTATAGGTGGAATGTGGTATATGTTAGTTTGATGAGTTTGGCATGTATATATATAATTTGGAATTAGCTAGATTAGTGTCATTTAGATGGTTTTGATGCTTAAACGGTTGGTGTTGGAATGGTCAAATGAAAGCATACTTTGAATAACCAATTTAATATGTTTGGTTGTGTTTTGGAATATGTCAATAATGTTATGTTTTGGCATAAAGACAAAATAGATGATAAATGGTAAATGTGCACATATTTAGATTGATTTGATAATTATGTTTGGGGTGCCTTTTGGCATATTAGTTGTATGGATAAATGACCTATTGAATTGATCTTGTTATACATATTTTAGGCATGTTTGAAAGCTTGATTGTATGTGCAAATGTTTTGTATGTGTGAGCATGTTTAGGGTGAAAGAAATGGTTTGAAAATGGTCTCTTTCTCGTCCACGTGGCCTAAGACACATGTTTGTGTCTCAGCTGTGTATGACACACAGCCACGAAAAACGGTCGTGTGTCCCTTATAGGTTTTTAAAGGTTGCATTTCGAGGGTACACGGCCTAGCATACGAGCGTGTGACTTGGCTGTGTGACCCAAGTTAGAAAGTTACACGGGCTGAGACACGGCTGTGTGTCCCTACTTCGAATGCCACATGGCCTGAGACACGGGTGTGTGTCTCAGCCGCGTAAGCCACACGGCCGTGTGATCCCTGCAGTTTGAAAATTTTGTTCTTTTTCTAAAAAATTCTATATGCTTCCGATTTAGTCCCTACTTGTTTTTAATGTGTTTTTAGGGTCTCGAGGGCTCGTATAAGGGAAAATATGTATGATATTGATTGAATTTGCTATGATTGATGTTGAGTTATTAAATGATTAAAATTTTTGATAGTTTTGAAACGTAAACTCTGGTAATGCTCCGTAACCCTATTCCGGTGACGGATATGTTAGGGGTGTTACAAAACGGGCCTAAATGAAAATTTCAAAAAAATGGGCTCACATGGCCTACCTGACCTACTCATATGTCCTACACGACCTACCAAAATTGCTCATGCAATCGTACACGCTCGTGTGCTCTACACGGCTTGACACACGGTCGACCACACACCTTGGCACATGCTGACCACACGCCCGTGTGGTGCACACGGCCAAACACACGGCCGTGTGACGCAGAGCAATTTCAAAAACAACATTTGTTTTCGAGTTTTTCTGAGTTCTAATCGAAGTTTCAGGTTAGATTCACACACCTTATGTTATTTTTGATTAGCCACAAAACAGAGCACTCATGAATCCTACATACGACATTAAATCATACTAATTAACAACCATGAATTAGACTAATAATTAACTTTGGTACTTTCTCTTTACTAAAAACAGCCCCCAAAATCGGTATTCGAATACTTACCCCGAAGAAAACGGCGACTTAACAACAACCTTTATCAATACTTAACTCACCGAAGGATCGTTGTTCGTCTCACAACACACTATTATCAGTACCAGAACGGGAAAACTCAATATAAGAACTATTAAGATAAAGAAAAGGAATCTTCCTAACTCCATGCGAACCAAAGAAAAATACTACATTACTACAGTAGAATAACAACCAACACTTACCCAAAAGATGATCAAAAGATTAACAATGCAAAAGTATGACACACCGAAAATGATAAAAGAAAAATAGAAGAGATGGCGATAAGAGAAAGTGAAAAGAACAAAAACAATTTTTCCTTATTAGCCAAAGTTCACAGTAAACAAAAGAAAAAAGAAAATATGTGGAGAAAGTAGAAAATTTTGGACGAGAAGAGTGGGGGAATGGGAGAGAGAGGAATGTGGGAGAGATTTTTAGGTTAATTCAAAACTACCAACATCCCATTAAATCACATTAACTAACCACTCATCAGATTCCCTCAGAGTTCAAAATAAAAACAATTTTCACTTTGCACACATGAGGACTCAAACACAAAATCAAAGGGTAAGCTGAGTCTTATCACTAACCAGCAGGCTCATTCTTGTCAACAATTAAGCGAAAATAATTTATAATCCAGATGTTCAAAGATAGGGGTTTAGGCAAAAATTAGAAAAAATGTAAGACAAATGGTTCACACTCAAAACTTCACTCACACAAGCACAACACCAGATCACTTCACTTGTCATAATTCCCACAACCTTTACTCAAAAACATGATGTGACCACTCTTGGTCTTACTAACCCAATTTCTTCTAACATGGTTTTTGGGATGTGATACATTCTTTAGGGGTTACAATAGGATAAATTTGAAGGGGTTATGGACATCCATTTATCAATGGATTTACAGCACTTTGAGTGTAGTAATTACTCCAATTCCTACACTCCTCTTAAGAATTGAAAAGTGTAATTAGAGTGCTCCAATTACATCCAATTCGATGGGACCCACCTATTATAATAGTTACCAAACATGTCATCACCGGGTAATTGCAAGCAATTACACTCAAATCCAATTATCAGGTGGCTTTCCAAACACTACCTTAAATAATCTTAAAACATCTCTATTTTAGAAAAAAAATTATGGTGTTTAAGTAAAAAAAAGATATAATATTAAATATAGACCTTAAAGTTTACATATTTTGTTAATTTGACCTTCATTCTTTCTTTTAGCTAAATTTGACAATTAAGCCTTCAAAAAAAGTTAAATCGTTTTTTTAAATGGAAATGATAACTAAAATATTAAAATTTTAATGCTGATATGACACATATTTTTTTATATACCAGGTTAACAAATAATTTAAAAATTATAAAAATATTTAAAAATACAAAAAGTTTGTAAAAATTAACTTGAATTATATGTGGATTGCCATGTGAGCTGTCATTTAAAAAAAATTAACATTTTAGTCAAATTTTCTATTAAGAAACAGAAATTCAACACTTTTCAAAGGTAAATCGATTTTTTTAAGAGGTTAAGGGTCAAATTTAATTTTTTAAAAAATAAAAGCCAATGGATAAAAGATGTAAACATAGAAGGCTAAATATGATATTATACCTAAAAAGTCAATTTCCTTTCTTTTCTTTCTCAATTTTCTGCCAAACAAGACGTTAACAGCTCCACGTGGCATAATCGGGCATTGCGTTCAAACGCAATCCCAAACGAAATTCGCAATTCCATCTCGTGAGTCCATCAACACACGCGTTTGGGCAACCGCAAAAAAGTTCTCTTTCCCAGATTCATCACCTTCTCTCCAACAAAAAGCTCAATTCTCTTCCCTTTATTTCATGCACTAAACCATAGATTTTTCATCCTCATTTTGACCCAAAGGTACCATTTTTCTCTTCTTTTTTTTCTTCTTTATCAACCCACCAATTTGGGGTTTAAATTTCATCCGTGATGATAAAAATAGATTCTTTTGTGTTTTTCATTTCTGGGTTTTTTATTTTAATGCTTTTTGGTTAATGGGTTTTGCTTATGTTGTGTTGCTCTGCAATTTTCCTCCAATGGGTTTGTTTTTTTCCGTGTTATTTTTTCATGGCTTGAACAATGAAGAGCTAATTATTTTATTTATCTAATTATTAATGTATTATGTTAGGGTTTCAAGAGTGACTATTATATTCACTTGTTTTTTTTCCCTTGTTGCGTGTCTGTCTGTGTTTCAGCATGTGTGTAAGAATGAGAATATATTTATGTATGAATGTGCTTTTTTTATGTGTTCATGTACGAATTAGTGTATTTATTTATGCATAAACGTGTCTTTTGTATGTATGTGAATGCCTCTGGGTCCGTTATACATACATACATACATATATTAATGTATTTATGTATGTATGTATGTATGTATGTATTTATGTATGTATGTATGTATAGGGGAATGTTACTATTTTGTAAGAGTATTGAACCAAGTTCAACTCTTTGATCCGAGGACATGGATGCACCTAGTATTGGGAACCATATGTGTATCTGCAAACCTACAACTTTTGCATGCGAATGTGAACGATTGATGCTACTGTGAGTATGTGGCTGTATATAAACGAATCTGGAATGTTATTGGCTTGGTCACTATCGGATATGTTCGGTTGGTTGACGTGTGATTCTCTGATTAAAGTATATTTTTGTTCGGAAACGGAAATGGCTTATACTTTGATGATCTTAAGTTCTTAATAGATGATCTTTTTTTTTGCTATTTCTTTTGTATTTCTATGACAAGCTTGTTTGTATGATTCTTTTTCTCTTTCAATTTTGAAAAACTTTGTTATAGATGAAGAATGCTCGAATTCTTACAGTAGAGGTTCCTCGAGGTAGGAGTAATGAAAAAATCAAGGCAGTATGGGACAGGAACTTAACGATGATATTCTGTGATCTTTGCATAAAGGAAAAAGATCATAATTGTAGGCGAGGAACTTACTTTAAAAAGGAAGGGTGGTCGAGGTTGGTTGCGAATTTTAACAAAGAAACTGGTAAAGAATATGAAAAGTCGCAGCTGAAGAATCGATGGGATCTACTGAAAAAAGAATGGAAGCTATGGAAACAGCTCAAAGGGAATGATACCTGTTTGGGTTGGGATCCTAATAAGAACAATATTGATACTTCAGAGGCATGGTGGGAAAAGAAGTTAAAGGTACATGATTGATTTTCATAACGAAGATTTTATTAATCTTTTTTTCTATTTTCTCGTATATAAGATCAATAACACTCATGTATAAATGTGCAGCTAATGCCTGAGGCTACAAAGTTCAAAAATGGTGGTATTGATCCAGAATTAGAAAACAAATTAGATTGGATGTTTCAGGGTATCAATGATGACGTAACTTTCACACCCACATTTGGTCTACCGTCAATTGATGGAACTGATGATGATGAACCGCCTAAAGTAGAGGTTGAGGAGGTTGTCGCTGTAGAAGATATTCAAATGTCGAAAAAGGCAATGGGTGAACATTTCAATGAGATGGATAACCATTGCATGGAACAGAATCCTCAGGCTCACTCCGAATCCGAGCACCAGTCAGAGCCACCTCACCAGAAAAAGAGATCTCCGGAGTCAGACTCTTCTCATCTCAACAAGGGTAAAGAGAAAGTACCAAAACTAATTGGGAGAGTTTCAAAACTATCTAGGCAGATAGATAGATTGTGTAGTGCAGCCGAAAGTATGAGTACGGCAACTTCAGCCAAGGTAACTTTTGAGCCATATAACATTCCGGAGGCAATTCGAATGCTTGATAACATGGAGGAAGAAGTTCCGAAGATGAGCAAATTGTATTTTTTTGCCACGAAGCTGTTCATTGACAAGGATAAGCGGACGGTATTTATGTCGTTGTCAAGTGATATCAGAGCTTGGTGGCTTAAAATGGAGATGGAGGAGAGCTCCAAGGCTGCTTAAAGGTATAAAATGACCACAATGGTGAGTACTACCAACATTTTATAACTTAATTTCAATGTATTTGATCAAGATGATGATGGTGATGAAGCTAGGAACCTAACAGTTGGATGATATCTCATCTAGCTTAATTATGTTGTGGGACCCTTGTTGCCTTTAGGTTTGTGGGAAATGGCTAACAATCCCCATTTTGATGTAGATAGATTAGTTAAATGTATGTTCACTTTTTATGTTCATTAGCAGTAATCAGTGAGTTCGACATGTTGATTAAGGGGTATTCATTTTGGTTCTGTGAAGGATACTGAACTAAGCTGAAAATATGGTTTTATAAAAGGATTTATATATAATCCCATTAAAATCAAAACTACTTATTTTTAACAAAATTATAATGAGTTGATATCATTTAATACATTGTAAGTGCATGAAATATATAAAAAGTAGTAGTTAGTAAATGATCACATTCTTAATTTAAGAATGCCATTAAATAAGTTTGAAGACTAAGCAATTGGCTTCAATGTCATGACCAAACATAACACACGCAGAAGAAAAGAAAAAGAACTGTTGTTTTCTCTTTTTGGTTACAGTGGGAAAAGCAGTAAAGGTCCAAACTTAGAATCTTAGAAAAAACCTGTTAATTTACAGTTTTTGGTTCCACTTTCTTTTTTCAAGCTAACTAGAGCTCCTAACAAAGAGAAATAGATGGAATTTTTTTTTTTACTTCCACTAGCTTTTATTTCTTTTCTGATATGTTGATACTAAAGGGGCTTCATATATACTTGAAATACTTCATTGTTTTGGTTTAATTTGGGGTGAATGAGATTCTACCAGTATGGACCAGAGGACATGAACATCCTCATCTGTGCATGACTTCACATCTTCATATAAAATATATATCCCTCTACCTGAAATTCACCCGCAAAAAAAAAAAAGAAAAAAAATATAAAAATATGCTCAATCATATAAAAAAGAAGAGACAGCCATGAAGAATTATAATTTATAACAACCGTAGAGAGCCATGTTACTATGGCTTGAGTGTAAGTATCAATTACGTGTATATATTCTGTATTCATGTCTAGATATATGTCGAACATAGATATCAGATAAGAATACTTTAAGAAGGTGAAGATTCGGATCAATGTAACTAAGAAGTTATGAAGATCCTTAATGGTGAATGAATGAAGAATGCATATAGTAAAAACTGAGTAGAACAGGCATTGAAAAATAGCAAGTACTCTTTGTTGGAGCAGAGTGCATGCGAAACCAGAGCTTCTTCAAGGGGAAGAGGAGGGATCTGAGCCACCCCATTTTGGAAAAATGGAGTGATTCATGGTAGGTGAAACAAATGGAGCATTTAGAGGGGGGGAAATCCAGAGAGAGAATGTTGCTTTGCTTAGACAATGGTGAATTATTGATTACAATATCTAGCACCATATTTCATCTTTTCTGTTGCAGGCAAAAGGTACAAAAATGGCAAACTAATTTAATTTTTGGTGTTGTGTCTTTTCACAAACCTTTCCATCTTGTAGCATGAGGAACAAGACTCAGTGTGTGATATATTCAATCTTGTCTCAGATTCCCTACCTTATACCTCAAGTCAGAGTTTAGACCAAGCCAAACCCCATTAGTGCTATTTCAGGGTCATGTCTCTGAGGGACAGTTGAACCAGTGACTCATAAATGCAGTCAAATTCTAAAGCCACTTTCTTTCAATCTGCATTTTAAGACAAGTTTATCAGAAATAAATAATACAAAATAGGTTGCATGTAATGATCCTAAGATTTGGTCATGGGTGGTGAATACTACAGTCAAAAACTGGGTTGGTATTTGACTATGACAATATCTTGTTGTGTTGGCATTTAGGGAGAGTGTTTTGAATTGATAGAGGTTACAGGCCACCTGACGAAGCTTCTCCAGGCATTGGGCATGCTCTTTTTTTTCATTTAAGCCATAGCCGCACTTTGGAAACTTCTTCTGGACAAACATTACTTTTCATGTTGCTCAACAATTGCTTGACCTTCAAGTAATATATATCACTGAAATATTCATGACATATTGCTAAGTATTAGATTACAAGTGCAGCATAGGGTGTAATTGATTCAAGTTGAGCTGAGCCCGAATACTAGTAAGCTCGAGTTTGATGCGAAATTTAGAGTTCAATATTCGATTCTTGCTTGATCACACATCTATTTTTAAATTCATTTTCAATTTTCATACTCAAGCTCGAGTTATACATATTCAAGCTCAAACTCGGCTTGATATTAAGCTTAGAGTCAATAATTTATATTGAGGGAGTAATGTAATTTAATAATATAAAATATTAGAAACAAAAAGCTCAATAAGACTTGCGAGCTATTCGAGCTAAGTATTTTTAAGCTCAAGTTTAAACTTAGCTCGGTAATTATTGAATTGAATTCGAATTTTTTATTTAGGTATGTAATAAGGCCCAATTGGCCCAGACTATTTACAAGACAAAAAATGGGCCGTCCAGGCCCAATAGTCCAAAACCTAGCCCACCTAGCATCCTAAACTTCCCAAACCCTAGCCCCATGTTCAGTTCAGCGCCGCAAGCCCCCACGACGCGCTCCACCTCCGACAACTCCAATCGACGCATGTTTCGGAGCCAACTCCCCCGCGCATCACGCCCCTCGCCGCCGTGAATCTCGCGCACGCACGTACCTACAACAAGCGAATGAGAGGAGCAAAAAATCGGGCCAACCGAATAGATTTTTTGGTTTTCATTTTTTCTTTCCCATTTTCGGCTATTTAAAAAGCCATTTGTAATCTGTAAAAGGGGAGGGGGGGAAATACCGAAAGAAATTGAAAGGCAAATAGATTTTTCTTTTTGAAAGACAAAGGTTTTCTTTCTCTCTGGTTTTTACCTCATTGAGATTATCATTCTTTTATTTTGTTTCATATATACATATCTTTTTTTTCTATAGAGTTTCTTTTTATTTTTATTTATTTTTGTTTAAAATATAAAGAAAAGGGACGAACATACCTATTTTTGTCGGAATCGCTGAGTTGGCGCCCCTCTCCGTCGCGATGGGAGACCGGGGCGGCCGTGGCATGCCTCGATTGGCGGCGGCGGCATAAAGGAGGAACCCTAGCAGAGCTTCTCTGTTATTTTTTTCTGAATCAAAGAGGAAAATGAAATTTTTTAAGGAAAATTTGGCATTTATAAAGGTTATGAAACGACGTCGTTTAGGGCCTGCTTCAATGGCCTCAAAACGACGTCGTATAGGGCCAAAACCCGCATGTGTGACCCGACCCGCTTGGTAACCCGCATGTTTTCGCTAGGGGGATATTTATCTCCTTGGTCCCTCTGCTCTCTTGTCGTTTTTAATGCAGTCCTTTTCATATTTATAATTTTAACTCTGTGTTTTATTTTTTGTTTCAATTTGGCCCATTGTTGCGCACCGTTTCAGGGAGACGGGTTATTTTCATTTTAACCCCCTCAGGGAATGCGCGCATCGCCATTTAGTCCTTCATTTTATTTTAATTACATTTTTTTTCTTTTCTCTTTTCAATTTGTTTTTTTAAATTGTTATTATTATCATTATTTATACACGTATTCTTATAGTATACACATGCATGCTTCTTTAATATATATATATATATGTTTTTATAGTATATGAATATTTTAAACTTTTTTTTATGCATACAAGCAAATTTTGATATACGTATACTCTTATATTTTTTTTTACTTTTGCAAATAGTATTTATGTATATTACCATATATTTTTATTTTCATATATTATTCTTCACTTTTTTTTACAAATATATATATATAAATATACATGTACATTTTTGAATATACATATATTTCCTATATATTATAATTTTAAAATATACATTTATTTTTACAGCATATATATTTACATTTTTTTTAAAACATTTTTCATTATTCTATATATATTTCATTACTTGAATACATATTGTACATATATAAATATTTAAATATATACATATACGTATACCTTTTTTTTTCTTTCTGTAAATATATGCATATGCATTTTTTTTATACTTTTATTTTATTTTTAATACATGTTTTGTTTGCTTTACTGGATATATTTCATTCCTTCTATTTGCATGTATACTTGTATATGTGTTTTAGATATATGTGTACATATGTTTGCGACTTTACTGTTATATTGTATTTGTATATATGTATTTGTAAATATTTATTCGTATATGTTGTAAATTAAAATATTTGTATCATATTGTACATTAACTTTTTAACATACCCTTTTGAAAATATATTTTGGCTTTAACTATACATCAAAGTTATTTTCTTGATTCAAAACTTTTTTTTTGAATAAAAGCAATATTCGGAGTTTGGGATTTCGAGGGAAATTGAGCCGTAACGTATTGGGTTATGATTTTCTTTGATGATATTAAATAACCGATGATATTCTTTTTTCAAAATGCATGAGCATAAAAATCATTTTTGGGAACTTAACTTGTCGTGCCCTAACGTATTGGGTGTGGCCTGTTACTTTCTCAAAATGAAGATTTTCACATAAAATAAAAGTGATATTCAAAGTTCGGGGATTATGAGGGATTGTACCCTAACGTATTGGGACTCGATTTCTTTACATGACTTGAACAATTGGTTATCCTTTCGCAAATTTTATCATTCAAGCTTATCCTAAAATCTTTTTAACTTTCGACACTAAGACATCAAATAGTCAATTTGGTACCGATTTTTGGGCGTTACGAGGGTGCTAATCCTTCCTCGTGCGTAACTGACTCCCGAACTCGTTTTCTCAAAAAAACGTAGACCAAAATAATTTTTAAGGTGAGCCGATCACACCTTAATAAAGGATCGGTGGCGACTCCAGTTTTTGTTTTTAAAGTCGACAACTAAATTTTTGTTTTAAAAAAAAACGGTTTTGACAGCTTGGCGACTCCACTGGGGACTTTGAGAGTCGAGCCATAAGCTGATTATGTTTGTCTTTGTGTCGAAAATCAAAAGTTTTAAAAATTCACGAGTTCCCTTCGCATTCATCGTTTTTTTTTCATTTTGATGTTGGTAACTTTGCATTTGCATTTTGCCTTTCACCCTTAAGTGGGAGCAAGAAACTAGTCCTTCGTGAGGTTTTCACCTCCGTACAGGGTAGTGGACCACTTCCGGGATACATCCGTACCTATGTCTTCGTGAGATTTTAATCTCCGTGCAGCCATAGGGACATGTATCCCCCTGAATTGAACTCGATCCATATGAGCCTATAATGGGTGAGGATCGAGGAATCTGCTGGTTCGGGTACCCCTTACTCTAGAAACTAAGCCTCATATAGTGAGCTTTAGGAACTTGCCCTAGGTAGAACCACTTCGATTCCCTAGTATTCACTCGAATAGGTGTTCTATTTATTCTTATTTGCTTTTGCTTTGTACTAACCTGTTTTCTTTTTTTTTGTTATGATTGCATTACATTTTCATCATAAAAGAGGTGTTGATTCACGTTTGGTTGTTAATAGAGAGCTTGTCATAAGGAAATGGGTTTCTTGATAAAGTGGAAAATAATACGATTGCCCGAATATGTTCCGAGAAAACACAACAAGAGGAAGATGACAATTTAATGGAGGACTACATAACCATTGCTCCGTTGCCCGAAGACTCAAGCTGATGAAGATTATTCGAGAGCCGCTGAACTCTTTTTTTTTTAAGGGAAGCCAATGAGCATCACGACGATAAAGGAGCAACGAAGCACGGCCCGGATCAAGTAGAAAGGAGATAGAAGAGACATCCCTTTTGAAGAGTTCGTGAGATTTATCTTAATGCTTGAATGAAGAAGAGGATCGAATGACTCCGCCTATAAGGGCAAAATCGTATATATATCTGCTTTATGTAAAGAAATTTATTTTCTAGTAAAGTTGTTCTAATATAATTGAACCAAGAATTAACGTCTCTTTTTGCATTCACTTCATGCATTTGCATTACACAACATCACGTGCATTAAGGACCATTAAAAGACCCTAATTGAGTAAAATTATTTCAGCTAAAAAACCAACATTCCTGCGGTACCCGAACAGAAACTAAAGGAATGGACCAAAGGTTGGAGAGATTAGAGCTGATGCAAATACAGATGCTAGAGCAATTGGCTAAATTTCAACAAGATATGAAGGAACAGATGCTAGAAATCCAAAGAAATTTGATGAGACAGTTAACCCAGTTATTGGATATGAGGTTAGGAAAAGGAAAAAACCCAGTGGTCCACTTTGGGAATGATAATGAAGGCCCTGCATATCTTCCAGGCTTTACCCCAACAAACATCCAAGCACAACCAAACACATATCCACAAAGGGTAACTGTTAACATTCGACCACAGTACCAGACCAATATCTCGACACCGGTGAATTTCGCGACAGGCTCAGGTTCCAATCTTAGGGGCAATCTAACTAATCCTGTTGTCTTCGATGATCTAGCAGAAACAAAACAGGCGAAAGTAGAGTTTTCAAAACAATTTGAAGATCGTTGCAAACGGAATGGGCAAGAGTGGAACTCCCAAGACAATACTTCAAAAGTCTCGAGGAAGAGGAAAAATGAGGTGAATAATGTGGGTAGGTATAACGAGAGTTATTCAAAGCCGATTACCGCAAACCAGCCAAAGACGGTTACTATTGGCCATCAGATCCCCTCAAGACAAGAATCTGGCACAAAGCAAAACATTAAGAAGTCTCAATTTGCACCAATCCCAATGTCGTACCAGGAGTTGTATCAAAGTTTATTTGACGCACATGTTGTCTCCCATTTCTACTTGAAGCCTTTACAACCTCCGTACCCCAAATGGTACGACACAAATACGCAATGTGACTATCATGCAGGAATTACGGGGCATTCTATAGAAAATTGCACTGCCTTTAGAAAGCTGGTCGAAAGGTTTATCAATATGGGCATTGTCAAATTTGAGGATTCATTCAGTACAGAAAACCTGCTACTCAATCATATGGATAATGAAGGGACTACGATGAATGAAGAAATGTTGGGAAACGTTCACATCAGTGCCGAACACGAAGAAACAACTGGAGAAGAGATCTTGTTAGATGTTCGCCCTTTATAAACTTAGGACTGTTCTAAATAGTTGGACTGCAAAGGAAACCCTGTAGTATTTAGAGTCTGTTAGAGTAATGTTCAGAACACACTTGTTGCTTTCAGCCTAGAAGCAATAAGAATTTCTTTGTGAGATAGGCTCACGTCTAAACATTATTATTTTAATGAAATACATTATTGCAATCATCTTTGAGCAAATGTTCTTTCATTCTTTACGTTTTTTTTCCATTCTTTCAATTTTTTTCTACCAAATTATTCATTCATTTATTCATATTACTCATACATTCTTTTGTATATTCTTCGGTACCCACTATGGGTCCCCAAATATCAATGACATGAGTGATGCTGCAACAGACCCAGAATCTCCTTTTGAGTGAGACATGTGTTTAGAGGGATCTCACAACTTTGAAGATGACATGGATTGTAGCTTATTTCTGGACTTATTAAGGATGGTAGAGCAGGAAGGAAATTTTACCTCATGAGGAGACAATAGAAACTGTGACCTTGAGGGAACATGCATGACCGGAAAAAATAAAGTAAGACGTTGTTGAGTTACTTCAAGCATTCAAAGATGCTTTCACATGGTCATACCAGGATGTGCCAGGTTTAAGCGCCGTTATTGCAATCTAAACAACAGTACGATATCAGAAATTTACAGAATGTTCAAGGCAAATATCATGAATGGTGCAGTGAAAACGTTACTGGGGCAATGCCATTCTTTTCAGTTTATCACGATTTTATCATTGAAATTGAAATTCTTTCTCTTCAAGTTTTGGCTGAGCTAAAATAAGATGAAGATCCAATCCTGATACGATTAGTTGAACCTAATTAAAGGAAAATGCTAGAAACTATTCATCATGGTCAGATGTACCAAGAAATGAATGATGCGAGCCTATAGCGAAAGGTTTGTCCCAGAGAATTCCATGATGGCAACCTAATGCTGAAGAAACTCTACAAAAAGTATAATGGATGCCAAATTGGAAAGAACCTTAGGTTACAGAGAAGGTTTTTTTTTCCAAAGGAACTTTGATTATGAGCGAGATGGATGATAAGTCCTGTAAACTCAGATTCAGTCAGGAAATGCTCCGCTTAAAGAAGGAGATGACCAGGGTAAAAACCCACAAATGGCACTTTGAGTCATTAAAAAATGATGAAATGAAAAAATGAGAAAGTGAAAAGGAAAATGAAAAAGTAAAAGGGAGAGGCTAAGGTGAAAACCCGCAAAGGGCGCCTTAGACCAAAGGGGATTTGAGTTGAAAACCCAAAAAAGGCGGCTCAAATATTGATCGGAATGGGGCATGAGGTTATCAAAGCAACTCAAATACTGATCAGAATGGGGGCATGCAGTGGTCTTGCTATACCTGAATCAACAGGAAAGGGTAGGCGACATTTTGGGGCATCGACAAAGTACTGTAGATATCCTAAACACATGTTAAACTCAGAATGGTCTTCAGAAAGTCTGTACAGCAAAGTTCAAGCTGCGATATCTGGGGCACCTAATGCTTATACTATTTTTGTTATTCTTGGAACATTTCATTCATTTCTAGGATACGTATTCCTAAATCAATTTCTTTGTTATCTATTTTTATTATCCTTGATAATTTATTCATTTCGAGCTATGGTCAGAGCCAACTCTATTCTTATTCATGATCTTTTTACAAGCATGTTTCATTAGAATAATGATTCATAGACTAATAAAACTTTCACAATGGGGTTTTGCATATTACTCTAGAAGTTTCTAAATAATACAGGAACCTGAAACATGACTATTATTTAGAACGCACCAGGTTGGAAATCTAATAAGGAAAGGTCTAAATTCAGACATCCCTTTGAGTTTTTGCTGTCTAAAATATCGATTGATCAAAATGGCAAGATGTCGTATTGGTGACAAAGCTTCAATGAACAAGCAAGCAATGATTACTGAGTAATAAGGAGAAGTTGTTCTTGGAGAAGATTTCTTCATTTGTGCATGAGCATTTGGTACAACACCCTGGGAATGGTGTAAGAGACCAAAAAGTTTCACATCTTATATCCTTGAATTGCGATAACAGAAGATTGAGAAAAGCCGCATATTTTTACCATTGGGTTACAGTGGGAAAACAGTGGTACAATTTTTGCATTCCAGTGGATCAAACTTGGAGGTTTACAGTGGGGGCAATCCGGTCAAGTGTTTCTTTGGAGACGCCAGCTGAGCAAGAAGGTGTTATAACACATTAGTGATGAAACCTTAATAAACTTGGAGTAATAATAACCCAAGCGTTAAAATATCATTTTCATTCAAATGTCATTCACACATGTCTAGTTAGGAGCATTTGATTCATTCTGATCATGACATCCTAATCGTTAGGCATAATTAGGTTCACTATACAGGTCATGTTCCCCAGAGAACAGATCAGTGATGCTAGCAGATCTTGCCTTCCTGCATCGACAGTGAAGCAGATTGAGGACACCAACCTCGCCTCCCTCGGTTGCAGTGGAGCAGGTTGAAGATTTTAGATCTTGTCTCTCCAAGCAGTAGTGGAACAGATCAAATATGGTGAATTTTACCTCCCTGTGGTTACAGTGGAGTACATTGAAGCCAGTAATTCTACTTCCCTGGGCAGCAGCGGAATAGATTGAAGATTTCAGATCTTGCCTCCCTAAGCAGTAGTGGAGCAGGTCAAAGATGGCAGATTTTACCTCCCTGTGGTTACAGTGAAGTACATTGAAGCCAATAATTCTACTTCCCTGGGCAGCAGTGGAATAGATTGAAGATTTCAGATCTTGTCTCTCTAAGCAGTAGTGGAGCAGATCAAAGATGGCAGATTTTACCTCCCTGTGGTTACAGTGGAGTACATTGAAGCCAGTAATTCTACTTCACTGGACAACAGCGGAATAGATTGAAGATTTCAGATCTTGTCTCCCCAAGCAGTAGTGGAGCAGATCAAAGATGGCAGATTTTACCTCCCTGAGGTTGCAGTGGAGTACATTGAAGCCAGTAATTCTATCTCCCTGGGTAGCGGTGGAATAGATTGAGGAAAATAGATCTTATCTCCCTAAGCAGTAGTGGAGCAGATCAAAGATAGTGAATTTTACCTCCCTGTGGTTACAGTGGAGTACATTGAAGCCAGAAATTCTACTTCCCTGGGCAGCAGTGGAATAGATTGAAGATTTCAGATCTTGTCTCCTTCATCAGTGGCGGAGTAGATCAAAGATGGTGAATTTTACCTCCTTGTGGTTACAACGGAGTACATTGAAGCCAGTAATTCTACTTCCCTGGGCAGCAGTGGAATAGATTGAAGATTTCAGATCTTGTCTCCCTAAGCAGTAGTGGAGCAGATCAAAGATGGTGAATTTTACCTCCCTGTGGTTACAGTGGAGTACATTGAAGCCAGTGATTCTACTTTCCTAGGCAGCAGTGGAATAGATTGAAGATTTCAGATCTTGTCTCCCTAAGCAGTAGTGGAGCAGATCAAAGATGGTGAATTTTACCTCCTTATGGTTACAGTGGAGTATATTGAAGCCAGTAATTCTATCTCCCTTGCAGCAATGGAATAGATTGAAGATTTCAGATCTTATCTCTCTAAGCAGTAGTGGAGTAGATCAAAGATAGTGGATTTTACCTCCCTGTGGTTACAGTGGAGTACATTGAAGCCAGTAATTCTATCTCCCCGGTCGGCAGTGGAATCGATCGAAGAAAGAAGATCTTGTCTTCATGTATTGGCGTGAAGTAGATCGAAGAAAGCAGATATTGTCTTCCCATACTGGTAGTGAAGTAGATCGAAGATACAAGTCTTATCTCCCTGAAGTTGCAGTGGAGCAGACGAAAGTAACAAATCCTATCTCCTTGAAGTTGCAATGGAGTGGATTAAAATCACAGATCTCATCTCTATGAAATTGCAGTAGAGCAGATCGCATCAAGATTTATCTTTAAATTGTAGCCGAACAAGTTGAAGCTATAAGACTTATCTCCCTGAAGTTGTAGAGGAGTAGATCAAAGATGGCAAATTTTGTTCTTTTGAGAAGCTACAAAGTATGAATCCTATCTCTCTGACATTGCAGTGGAGTGGACTGAAGCACCAGTTCCTATACCTCTGAAGATGCAGTAGGAAGGAACAAGCCTACTTGAGGAAGAAAAGCACTAAAGAAGTCGAGCCTCAATAAGCCCGGGCACAATTGGGCTTTTAGTCTTTGCTCTGTTCCCGTTACACAGCAACGAGCAAAGAGGGGCAGCTGTAATAAGGCCCAATTGGCCCAGACTATTTACAAGACAAAAAATGGGCCGTCCAGGCCCAATAGTCCAAAACCTAGCCCACCTAGCATCCTAAACTTCCCAAACCCCAGCCCCATGTTCAGTTCAGCGCCGCAAGCCCCCACGACGCGCTCCACCTCCGACAACTCCAATCGACGCATGTTTCGGAGCCAACTCCCCCGCGCATCACGCCCCTCGCCGCCGTGAATCTCGCGCACGCACGTACCTACAACAAGCGAATGAGAGGAGCAAAAAATCGGGCCAACCGAATAGATTTTTTGGTTTTCATTTTTTCTTTCCCATTTTCGGCTATTTAAAAAGCCATTTGTAATCTGTAAAAGGGGAGGGGGGAAATACCGAAAGAAATTGAAAGGCAAATAGATTTTTCTTTTTGAAAGACAAAGGTTTTCTTTCTCTCTGGTTTTTACCTCATTGAGATTATCATTCTTTTATTTTGTTTCATATATACATATCTTTTTTTTCTATAGAGTTTCTTTTTATTTTTATTTATTTTTGTTTAAAATATAAAGAAAAGGGACGAACATACCTATTTTCGTCGGAATCGCTGAGTTGGCGCCCCTCTCCGTCGCGATGGGAGACCGGGGCGGCCGTGGCATGCCTCGATTGGCGGCGGCGGCATAAAGGAGGAACCCTAGCAGAGCTTCTCTGTTATTTTTTTTCTGAATCAAAGAGGAAAATGAAATTTTTTAAGGAAAATTTGGCATTTATAAAGGTTATGAAACGACGTCGTTTAGGGCCTGCTTCAATGGCCTCAAAACGACGTCGTATAGGGCCAAAACCCGCATGTGTGACCCGACCCGCTTGGTAACCCGCATGTTTTCGCTAGGGGGATATTTATCTCCTTGGTCCCTCTGCTCTCTTGTCGTTTTTAATGCAGTCCTTTTCATATTTATAATTTTAACTCTGTGTTTTATTTTTTGTTTCAATTTGGCCCATTGTTGCGCACCGTTTCAGGGAGACGGGTTATTTTCATTTTAACCCCCTCAGGGAATGCGCGCATCGCCATTTAGTCCTTCATTTTATTTTAATTACATTTTTTTTCTTTTCTCTTTTCAATTTGTTTTTTTAAATTGTTATTATTATCATTATTTATACACGTATTCTTATAGTATACACATGCATGCTTCTTTAATATATATATATATGTTTTTATAGTATATGAATATTTTAAACTTTTTTTTATGCATACAAGCAAATTTTGATATACGTATACTCTTATATTTTTTTTTACTTTTGCAAATAGTATTTATGTATATTACCATATATTTTTATTTTCATATATTATTCTTCACTTTTTTTTACAAATATATATATATATAAATATACATGTACATTTTTGAATATACATATATTTCCTATATATTATAATTTTAAAATATACATTTATTTTTACAGCATATATATTTACATTTTTTTTAAAACATTTTTCATTATTCTATATATATTTCATTACTTGAATACATATTGTACATATATAAATATTTAAATATATACATATACGTACACCTTTTTTTTTCTTTCTGTAAATATATGCATATGCATTTTTTTTATACTTTTATTTTATTTTTAATACATGTTTTGTTTGCTTTACTGGATATATTTCATTCCTTCTATTTGCATGTATACTTGTATATGTGTTTTAGATATATGTGTACATATGTTTGCGACTTTACTGTTATATTGTATTTGTATATATGTATTTGTAAATATTTATTCGTATATGTTGTAAATTAAAATATTTGTATCATATTGTACATTAACTTTTTAACATACCCTTTTGAAAATATATTTTGGCTTTAACTATACATCAAAGTTATTTTCTTGATTCAAAACTTTTTTTTTTGAATAAAAGCAATATTCGGAGTTTGGGATTTCGAGGGAAATTGAGCCGTAACGTATTGGGTTATGATTTTCTTTGATGATATTAAATAACCGATGATATTCTTTTTTCAAAATGCATGAGCATAAAAATCATTTTTGGGAACTTAACTTGTCGTGCCCTAACGTATTGGGTGTGGCCTGTTACTTTCTCAAAATGAAGATTTTCACATAAAATAAAAGTGATATTCAAAGTTCGGGGATTATGAGGAATTGTACCCTAACGTATTGGGACTCGATTTCTTTACATGACTTGAACAATTGGTTATCCTTTTACAAATTTTATCATTCAAGCTTATCCTAAAATCTTTTTAACTTTCGACACTAAGACATCAAATAGTCAATTTGGTACCGATTTTTGGGCGTTACGAGGGTGCTAATCCTTCCTCGTGCGTAACTGACTCCCGAACTCGTTTTCTCAAAAAAACGTAGACCAAAATAATTTTTAAGGTGAGCCGATCACACCTTAATAAAGGATCGGTTGCGACTCCAGTTTTTGTTTTTAAAGTCGACAACTCAATTTTTGTTTTAAAAAAAAACGGTTTTGACAAGGTATATTTGTTATTTTTAAATAAATATTTAGAATTCAAATTGAAAAATACTTTCATAATCATGACAAAGAAAGTTTACTTAAAGTATAAAGAGTTGCAAAATGAATGAAAACATTTTTAATAATCTAACTGAATCATGACAAAAGGGCGATGTATTGGATTCTAAGTTGCAATTCATTGGTCATATGTTCATCTTTCTTAAGAATTGTATTGTGTGTGTTGTCAAGAAACAATGATTAGTAAAATAGCCAATTGTGATGAAGGAGAGCTTTGTACACTAACACTGGATCATGAAAATGAATGGTGTTTTTTAATTAACGCGGTCCAAATTCTTTCGAAACCAATACAATCAATGAGAACATAAAGCAAAAGTAAAATTAAAGAGAGTAGGGTCGATAATTAAGAGAAAAGTGAACTCTTGAAAAGATTGAGGAGGGGCGTTTTGATAAAAAGTTGAGGAAAAAATGGATAGAGTAAATGGAAGAAAGAGGTGCGATTATCGATTAACAGAAGTGGGTACACAAATGATTCTCTTATTGATTTTGATAATTAAGATTGTATGAGAAATTTGTGCAAAAACACTTTGGGCAACATAAAGAGTTGACTAGTTCATAAAATTATCAATAAGTTGTGAGGATTAAGTAATCATCAATGAACTAATTAATCTTGAAATCAAAAATAGAATTGGGGTATAAGTAGTAGTTGTTTTTTTGGCTGTAAACATATATCTTTTAAAGTTAATGTTTTAATGTTTAATTACAAAATCACGTGATTCCCTCGTTAAACATTAAAGGCGTAAATAGTGAAATTAAGTTAATTTTTTCATGAAGGTGTTTCATCTTTCACTCAAATCCTAAACTCGAAACATTTAGTGAAAAGGAATGTAGGTTAGTTGATTTTAGAGATAATAGCTTTAGAGATGTGTTAGATAAATGTCGTAAAATGATGTATTGGAGATGAGATGTATTAGGGTTATTCATGTGATAATGGAGAAGGTAGTTTAGTGCCGCCATGTTTATAAGAAAGATAAGTGGATGTGCTCAAAGTCAGAGCAAGTTCATGTCATTTTTTCCCAAAATGAGGATCACAATTTCAATGGGATACAAGTAGTACTAAATGATGGGACTGCAAAAAGAAAGATGAAAGTCCATGAAGACATCAAGGAGGTCATGCTATCCAAAATTTTGAAAAAAAAAACATTAAATTAAGGCAGGAAAAGTGCATCAAAACGAAATTATAAATCAATATCTAAAATATCAAAATTTTTAAGTTCAAAAATAAATATAAAGTAATATTAGTAAAAGTCGAGAAAGAATGGGTATTGAATAAATTGTTGGGATTGTGAGTTGACAACAATATTGATGAAAAATGGAAAAATTGATTAAAATTGAGGTTTGAATAGTGAACAGTGGCAAAATTAGGGGGCTGATAGGGACCGACCCCCTAAAATGAAAAAATTTTCATATAGCACTTTTAAAATTTTAAATTAATAGAAATCAAATTACACTTTAACCCTCCTAAAAATATAAAAATTTAATTTCGATTCCTAAAATTAATTTTTGATTTCGGCTCTGATAGTGAAGTGTTGTTAAAGAAATGACTTTGTTTTGAAAAGATATAGAAGATCTGAGTTGATGATATTTCAAGTTGATGTTTTGGCAGCTATTAACATAGCTAAGGGATTTATAATCATAGGGGATAAACATTTTGTTAACATCGACTAGCTCTATATAGAAGTAGGTGTGCATATGGTTTATGTGATGGAGTTTAAATGACCTCTATTTTATTAGAATTAATATGCACTGTTTTGTCTCCTATGTTGATTTGCTCAAATTGGCGAGGTTTTTCATCTTACCATTATCCTCTTCTCATCTTTTTTATTATCTTCGACACTTGAAGATTTAATTGAAAAGTGAGAGAATTTGAATAAAAATATAATTCTGAAAGATAGATTTGTTTTCTAAGTGTGTCGGGCTCTGGGTAGGATTTTTTAGCCCAAGCCTAGTTTGATCCGTCCTGAATTAGCCTAAACTTTTTTTTTGGGTCAATTATAAAAATAGTCATTTTTATTTGCCTCAAATTACATTTTAGTCACTTATGTTTGAAATGTTACGTTTTAGTCACTTACGTTATCATTTTGTTATGAAGTGGTCACTCTACAGTTAAACTTCGTTACCTCCCTAACGACGGTCCTACGTGGCAGTTCAAATGGATTTTAAATGCCAGCTTGGATGAAAATAGGTTTTTAATTAAATAAATTTAATTTGGACTGCCACGTAAGACATCCAAGTTGGCGTTTAAAACCCATTTAGATTACCACATAGGACCGCCATTAGGAAGGTAACGGAGCTTAACAGTAGAGTGATCACTTTGTAACAAAACGATAACATAAGTGACTAAAACGTTACATTTCAAACATAAGTGAGTAAATATTTTTGTAGTTTACCCTTCTTTTTTGCTGTTGTTTTCTAACTATTTTGCTACCATTTTGCTGTTGTTTTGTTGTCATTTAGCTATTATATTACTACTAATTTGTTGTTATTGGTTAGATATTGTATAACTATTGTTTTATTGTTAATTTTGCTACTATTTTAGAAGCATTTGTTTCCTAAGTTACAACTATCTTAGTTATTTAACTATACATATTTTAGTGTATTTTCAATCTATTGAGAAATATTTATTTTAATATTTTTAGTGTATTTGATGTATTATATTTTTTAAATTTGCTTTTATATAAAAATAATAATCTAAAAAAAAATTAATACGCGTGGGCCAGATCGGGCTCAAGTTTAACATTTTTAATTTGGGCTGAACTTGGACAAAGTTTAAGCCAATTTTTTGAGTCCAACACGAGCCTAGAAAACAAACCTAAAATTTTAGGCAGACCCAAACCTATAATCATATTTATGTGTGTGTCAAACCTTGTTTTTTTTTTTTTTACTCCACTTTCAATCAGCTCTTAATCTCTTACAATAAGATTAATTTGTCTTCATATAACTATTCTTAAGGAATAAAAAAATTATGTATATTTTTATAAAATAGTTATAATTAATCATAATTATATTTATAATTTATTTATTATTGCAAATATATTTTACAATTATGCAAATTTTAGAAATTATTATTTTTATAATTAAATATTTTAATATGAAGTGATTTATAATTTTATAATTTTGTACTATTTTATTTCTAAAATATTTTTAATATTTCTATTATTGTCTTAATTTTTAGAATATATAATGTTATATCCTTCACATGCAACGCACACCAGTTAAAATTAGTTATTGTAAAATTATTGAATAAGTTATTGTAATGGCCCCTTTTGCCCGGGCCCGATTAAAACCCAAAAATAATAAAATACATTCCAAATTACAAAGGGCCTGTAAGGCCCAATAAAACTAAACCTAAAGCCCAATAGCCCAACCCCCAAAATCACCGAAACCCTAAAACTAAAACAGCTTCCAGAAAGACCCCAGTCATCGTACGTCTCGGAACCGGCCTCCTCCATGCGCGCCGTACTCCCATGTTCTCCTACAAAACGGATTCAAAGAGTCCAAATAGTGTAAAACAACAAAAAAAAAGAAGGGAAAAGGTTGTTCTATTCGGGCTATAAAAGGCCTATGTTTTGTATTGTAAAAAAAAGGAGACAAGAATACAAAGAAAAACTATAAAAGGCCTATCTTTTGTAGTGTTCATCGATCTTTTATTTTTGTTTGTATTTATATTTCTTCTTTTATTATTTTTATTTATTTTATTTTACTTAAATAAAAAAGAAGAGAAGGAGGCAAAGCTTACCTTTCCTCGAAGCCGCCGTGCCACCACCATATCCGTCGCAATCGGAGTTTTGGTGAAGGGACGGATGAACGACGGCGCAAAAAAGGGTTAAGAAAAGCCCTAGCAGAGCAAACGTTTCAAAAACGTGAAACAAAATGATTTTTTTAATCCTTTTTTATTATTTTTGTGTTTAATTTAACATATAAACAAAACGGCGCCGTTTAAAGGGGCCAGATCCGCGCGTTGACCCGACCCGCAAACAGGGTCCGCGCGTTCTGGGCCTAAATGGGGAATTTGCGCAATTAGGCCCACCTTCTACGACGCGCTTTAATTAAACCCATTTCCTTTTTTAATTTGGCCTGAATATTTTACCTGTGTGGCATTTTAGTCCACATCGCTGCACACCGTTTTGGGGAAGCGGATTATTTCTGATTTGGCCCCCATGTAATTCGCATGTCGCGATTTGACCCACCATTTTGTTTAAATTTCATTTATTTCCTGTTGTTTTAGTTTTACTGACTCTTTAGTCCTTTTTGCAATTTGCTTTTTAAAAAATTTATTTTTTTCCCTTCTTCTTTTTATCATTATTATTATTATTATTATTATTATTATTATTATTATTATTATTATTATTATTATTATTATTATTATTATTATTTTCACGTACGTTCATACATATTTTTTTATAAAATATATGTGCATATATGTTTTAAACTTTTTTAGAAGATATACATGTACATATTTTATTTATATTATTATTATTATTATTATTATTATTATTATTTTATCTTCATAATTTTTATATACATGTATATACATATACATTTATATTTTACAATACATATACATTTTCCTTATTTTATAATACATGCACATATACATGTTTTTTAATATATATACATACTTTTTTAGAGATTATTATAAGTTTTTTTTTTGTTTTATATATTTCATTCCTTTTCTTTTTCTTTTTTATATGTATACTTACATATATGTGTTTTAATATATCCATACACATATTTTCAATTTTACTTATATATTGTACTTATATGTATATACATATTTTGTAGATACATATACACATATAATTCATATTAAAGTATTTGTTTTATGTTGTATATTGACATTTTATCATTTTTTTAAAAAAGAAAATATATTTGGTTTCATCAAAGCATTAAAACTATTTTTGTTCCAAGGCTTTCAAAATAAGGCAATATTCGATATTTGGGATCTTCAAGAGGATTGAGCCCTAACGTATTGGGTTCTAATTTTCTTCGTTGAATCTAAATAATCAGGAATGCTCTTTAATAAAAAAAACATAAAAGCTCATTATCGGGAAATCAATACGTTGTGTCCTAACGCATTGGATATGACACATTGTTTTCTCAAGATGAGGATTTTTCTAAAAATAATAAAGGCAATATTCTGTATTTGGGAAATTCGGTTGGTCGTGCCCTCACTTACTGGGTTTTGATTTTTCTCTTTTAACCCAAATAGTCGAATATCCTTTAGAAATTTAAATGCATGAGTTTTAAATCAAAAGACAAACTTAATTTTGAAGATTAAAAATGTTGCGCCCTAACTCATTAGGTGTGATGTTTTATTTCTTTAAAATAAGAATGTTTTATTATTTTAATTCATTCAAGTTAAAAAGTTTTCTTTTCAAATTTATGACACCAAGACATTAAACAATCAATTCGGTACCGATTTTGGGCGTTACGAGAGTGCTAACCCTTCCTCGTGCGTAACTGACTCCCGAATCTATTTTCTCAAAATTCGTAGACCTAAAATCATTTTCAAGGTGAACTGATCACACCTTAATAAAAAATTGGTGGCGAATCCAATTTTTGTTTTTGAAAAAGTCGACCCCGTTTTAAAAAAAATAAATATAAAACTGGTTTCGATAGTTATAGTTACAAATTATTATTAGAGCATCAATTTAGTTAGAAAATGACTTGGAAGTATTTTTTTCTAAAGATAATAAATATTAGGGTAAGCTATTAAAATAATCATTTTTAGTTACTTCAGGTTACATTTTAGTTATTTATATTTGAAATTTTACGTTTTAGTCACGTTATCGCGTTGTAACATTTTAGTCACTGAGTCGTTAATTGCTGTTAACGGTGTAACGGTAAGCTGATGTGGCACGTTAAATCATCATTTCAAACGAAAATCTTAGGTTAAATTCTACAATTGGTCCCTATTTTTTTCATTTTGAGCAATTTAAATTTTTTATGTTCTTTTAACTCTTTTTTTTCTTTATTTTCCATTCTCTTATTCTTCTCCCTTTGTTTTCCTCCCTTCTTCGTTTCTTTTAACGTGGTTTTTCTATATTTTTAATTTGTTTAAAATTAGTCCACAAGCTTGCTTCACTCGAAAAAAATTAAATTGTTCAAAAAATAAAAGTATAGGGATTAGTTTTAACAAATAAAAACATAGAAAAACTACGTTAAAAGAAATGTAGAAGGGAGGAAAACAAAGGGAAAAGCAGAAGAGAATGAAAAATAAAGAAAAGAAAAATAAATTTAAAAGAACATAAAAGAAAAAAATTAAATTGCTCAAAATGAAAAAATGTGGGGATCGATTGTATAAATTAACCTAAAATTTTTATTTGAAATGATTATTTAACGTGTCATGTCAGCTTACCATTACACCATTAATGGCAATTAACGGCTCAGTGACTAAAATATTACAACGCAATAACGTAAGTGACTAAAACGTAATATTTCAAACATAAGTGACTAAAATGTAACTCGAGGTAAACAAAAATGACTATTTAAAAAGTTTACCCTAAATATTATTCTAATAATATTTTCATCTTTTAATACTTTTACATAATATCTTTAAATAAATTATGTGACATAATTAATATATTATATAGTTGAAAATACATATTATAATATAAATTTAAGTCCAAACCTAAAAATTTATCTGAGTTCAATTTAATTTACATTTATTATAGTTTAAATTTGATCGAAATAAATTTTACAACTTATGTGCTGAGTGAACATTAAATAAACCTTTTATTTGTACTTCAAGGATAGAGTTTCAATTTCTATTGTTCTCTATTCAATATGAAAAAAGAAAAAAAGATAAATTATATCTAAGGTGATTAATTATTAGTAAGTTTATATTTTGATCGTCCAACTTCAAAAAATTACAAAGTGATTATTGAATAATTTGAAAGTTTTCATTTAAGTTACCGGATTGTTAAAACCGCTGTAAAATGACATTATTTATTTGCATCGTTTACACCAATCAAAAGCTCTCATTCTTTTTTTTTACAATTTAGTTTTTTTAATGAAAAACTTTGAATGTTACGAATTTGTAAACCAAAATCCAAACATCTTTCTTCTCCGATTTTCGACACTGACCATTAGATCGACTTGGATCTAAGGTGTGTTTTTTTACTCGTTGATGGATACTGATTCATCGTACCGGTCGTCGAATCGTCGCTTAGAACTCGCTAACCAAACTTTTTTTTTAAAATATGCCCCTTGTGACATAAAAAAAACTTTAGAATAATTCTACGACTTAAATAAAATTTTTTGAATAATTCAATGACTATTTTACAGTTTTTTAAAATTGAGTGAATAAAATATAAATTTACTTATAACTTTTGAGTGTAGTTTATCCAAAAAGAAAAGAGATGATAAAAAGGTGAAATTATAAACCCCTCCACTATATTTGTCTAATATGGAGTCATGATGTCAGTATGCCAGAAATTAGGCAACAATAAGAGGACTATCGTGGTCCTTCCTCTTCCGTATAGGTAATTTCACTTACAAACAAAAAACAACAAAAGATAAGGGAAAAAATGGCACCCTCCATTAAAAATGTTAATCTCAACTTCATCACCATCAAACTCCACAAAAGATAAAATCTTTTTGTACTGTGAACTGATAACAAAAGTATTTGGTTTTGGTTGGTCCATTATAAGTTAGTGACAAAGTCACTTGTAACCCATTATTTCTTTCATTTCTTCCACATTCGTCTCACCTTCCAAGCTCAAAAAGGCTTGCTTTTTAATGTTGCAGTATTAAGGAAAAAAGAGAAGCTTTGTAGTTGAATTCTTCAATGGATTCTTTTACTGCATCTTAATTCCCAAAACTTCCACTGTTTTATTTCTTGGTTAATCAAAGAAAGATAATTGTCACTTGTTGCTGTTTTTAGGAGGAAAGTTAAGGTTCCATATTTTTTTGGGTCACCTATGGCTTCTGCTTCTGTTCTGTTTGCAGCCACTGGTTTGGGTTCAATGGTTCGGGTCAAGTCTACAAGGCTCTTTGTGAAGTCTTCTTTGGATACCAATGTTTCTGATATGAGTGTTAATGGTAATCTTTTCTCCTTTTTTTTTTTTGGGGGGGGGGCTCTTTTGGATTCTGGGTATTCTTGTTTTTTCTGATATTTTTGTGTTTTTATTTGGTAGATAACATAGTGAATTGTATATAGTTTAGCTAAATTTACAAGGACGCCATAGCTTGGAGATGGGATTTTGGAAGCTGAAAATGGGGTTTGCTTTATCATACTTGGAAAGTACTGTGTCGTAAATTATTTAGTAGCTTAATTTTGCCTATCATCTTGGAATAAAAGGAAATGCTGTATAATGAATTGAAGTTATTCTGTAGGGAGATGACTTAAGAGTTCTTGTTTCCTATCCTTTAAAGATCAATGGCATTGAATGCTGGTAATCATGTTAGATAAATAGTTTTAGTTTGATTTAAAGTTCCATATCATCATGGTAGATACTTGGATTGTTTACTTGGCAGCTCCAAAGGGATTGTTTCCACCTGAACCTGAACATTATAGAGGACCAAAGCTGAAGGTGGCTATTATTGGAGCTGGTCTTGCTGGCATGTCAACAGCTGTTGAGCTATTGGATCAAGGCCATGAGGTTTTTCTTATCTCTAGTTGCCTGTTTCTACAATATCTTAATTGGATTGGCATTTCAGTAGGAATAAGAATTTCAAAGCAGAATCATATTTTTGCAACTTTCAGTTTCTGAAAACCTATTTCTGCAACATTTTTCCCTTAAATATACATAGTTTAGTGATTTCTCGATATAGTAGCTGTAATTTGATGATTACTTTGATTTCTTCAGGTTGATATATTCGAGTCTAGGCCTTTCATTGGAGGCAAAGTAGGTTCTTTTGTTGATAGAAAAGGAAACCACATTGAGATGGGGCTGCATGTTTTTTTTGGTTGCTACAACAATCTATTCCGGTTGATGAAAAAGGTGAAGCAGAAGGCCTTATAATAGTTTTTCATGGTCATTGGACACTATTGTTCATGCCATTATATCGTATCTGACACTCATACTCAAGTTCAATTAACATAGTATCATCCTTTTAATGTAGTCTCAACTCTCAACTGTTTATCTGGCCTCTGATATTTTTCTCCTGATCCCTACTTGATCCTAGGTGGGTGCAGATCAAAATCTACTTGTGAAGGATCATACTCACACATTTGTAAACAAAGGGGGTGAAATTGGTGGTATGATTTGCATTGAATCGTATTTAAACAAATTCTAAGATGATATTTTTTATGCTAGGATCTTATGATATTTTTTATGCTAGGATCTTACTTCGAAAAATTGAACTAAAAATGTTATTCTTTTACTCATGCTTTCCTTTGTTCAATTTTATGACTTTGAGTTCGGATGCAGAACTTGATTTTAGATTTCCAGTTGGAGCTCCCATCCATGGAATTAGTGCCTTTTTATCTACAAATCAACTGAAGGTTTTCTACTATCCTTTTCTTAGCAATAATTATCGGTACTGACTCAGTCATATCATCAATGGCATTTCTAAGACATGTATTGTTGAATTCCTGAGTTATAGTGTCTACAATATACCTTCTCTGTTAATACAAGTTCTATTTTCGTTTCCTAAGCTAAAGTAGATGGTGCTTAAGCTACTCAATTATTATTATTTTTTCAATTTCAGACGTATGATAAAGCAAGAAATGCCGTGGCACTTGCCCTAAGTCCAGTTGTGAAGGCTCTTGTCGATCCAGATGGAGCGATGAGGGATATAAGAGATTTGGATAGTGTATGTAAGATTACTTTAATAGATACTTTCTTAACAATTAACATATAATTAGCATGAAGTTGTCCTACACCATATGTGATCCTTTTTCTTTCGTTCTTTCATTCTTGTTTTGAAGGTAATTGAACTCGAATGAAGTGTCTTTACTTTGATCCATCATCATAATTCTCATGCTTTTCTTTTCCTTCAATCATGATTGCTCTTCTCTGTATTCTTCTTTTCCAGTAAACAACTTTTCTTGGCATTTTCTTTTATTTTTTAGCTACGCATTTCTCATATAATTAAAACTCATTTACTTCTTGCAGATAAGCTTCTCTGATTGGTTTTTGTCTAAAGGTGGTACACGCATGAGTATCCAGAGAATGTGGGATCCTGTTGCTTATGCCTTGGGTTTTATCGACTGTGATAACATAAGTGCTCGTTGCATGCTCACTATTTTCTCATTGTTTGCCACCAAGACAGAGGCTTCCCTTCTGCGAATGCTGAAGGGTTCTCCGGATGTTTACTTGAGTGGTCCCATCAGAAATTATATCACAGAAAGAGGAGGCAGGTATGTTATTAATATAGGCATACAAACTATTCAGTGGTAGATAATGGTTCACTTATAGGTTTCTTCTATGAAGAATTGACTTAGTTCTCTTGTTTAATAACTTTATTTGCCAAAACAGGTTCCATATGAGGTGGGGATGCAGAGAGATACTTTACGATAAATCCGCTGATGGAGAGATATATGTCACAGGACTTGCCATGTCTAAAGTAAATCACCTCTAATGTTGCTTCATCTAAATATTGGAAATTTAGTTGCAATTCATGCGTTTGATTAGAACAGTTACATAGAATGAGCTTGTGTAAGGATTGGCATGTTAATATCGGTTGTATGATATGCAAAAAAGTTTAAATGCAAACTGAATTTCTTAAAAATGTTAAGATTTTGATTTCTCATTTTCCTTTTCATTTTCATTTTATTGCAGGCTACAAACCAGAAAATTGTAAAAGCTGATGCTTACGTTGCTGGTCTGTAGTCGGATCTTCAAAAGGTTTCCACTTTAACTTTTTGTTTTACCGAAAATGATCCTTTATCATTGTTTCTCTATTGATGGCAGCATGTGATGTCCCCGGAATAAAAAGGTTGCTTCCATCAGAGTGGAGGGAATTGCAATTTTTTAATAACATTTACGAGTTAGTAGGAGTGCCCGTCGTTACTGTGCAACTTAGATACAATGGCTGGGTGACAGAGTTGCGGGATCTGGAGCAGTCAAGGTATTTCTTTCATCTTATTCTTTACTGTGGTTGTGAATAAAGCGATTTTAACAACCTAATAAAAGCATCCTGCTTTGCTTCTTTAAAACTAACAAGTTGCTTATTTTGCTTCACTTCAACGGTTGTCCTTAAACTCATTAAAAGGCAACTGAGGCAAGCTGTCGGCCTTGATAATCTCCTGTACACTCCGGATGCAGATTTCTCCTGCTTTGCAGACTTAGCTCTCACTTCTCCAGAAGATTACTACATTGAGGGACAAGGTTCATTGCTCCAGTGAGGACATGCTTTTTCTTAGTGCTATCGCTGTGAATATTTTACATTGTGCAAGGATTTTTCTCTTTTCGCTGCATATTGCCATGTTTCGCTGTTTTGGACTTAAAAGAAGGGGAAAGAAAATCTGATTTCAGTCTTCAATATCTATATACTATTTTGATAATTTATATTATGTTGATTGTTGGATTTAGATTTGGACAGAAATTTGATGACCTGTACATAGGAGCTTGTGTATTTCTATAATTCTGTTGAGACTTCACCTGCTTCTGTTTTGACTGAGTTATTGCTTGTTTGGATGGTGTCTTTCAGATGTGTCTTGACACCAGGTGACCCTTACATGCCATTGCCAAATGATGAAATCATAAAGAGAGTAGCGAAGCAGGTTAGACTTCTAAGGAACCCTTCTTCTTAACTTCATTGCAATTTTCAGTGGAGCAAAATGCTTGTCTGAGTCCATTTCCACTTTCTGAACAGCTCATATGTCTTTGGGTCCACTAGTTTCTATAACATGCTTTTGGTTGAATGCTTAAACTCATCTTCATAGGCACACAAATTGATGTTGGTGTCAAAAGCTGTGACTTGCTCATATGTGCACTAGGGCCTATTGTTTGATTAGTCGTGACCAAGTCACTATAATATTAAAGTAATTGCAGACATGGAGAATTGAGAAAAGAATTTAGCATTGCTCATGTAGTCACATTTTTTTTTTACCATCAATATCAGCAAGTTTAGTGAAGTATTCATGTATTAACAAATATGGTCAGGGACTAGGTGATGAATCTTGTGCGGGTTTAAGTTTATTGAAATGTCACTCTCATGATCATCACATTTTTAATAACCCTGTTTTCTTGACAGGTTTTGGCTTTATTCCCATCATCCCGAGGTTTAGAAATTACTTGGTCATCTGTTGTCAAAATCGGGCAATCTCTATATCGCGAAGGACCTGGAAAAGATCCATTCAGACCTGATCAGAAGACACCAATAAAGAACTTCTTTCTTGCTGGATCTTATACAAAGCAGGTAACTTATTTTCTTTTTCCATCTTAGAAATGTACGGTTACCAAACACCAATTACATCTTTTCCCTTCACCCGATCTGGAAATATCCAAATGTCTAAAATTAAGACCCTTTGTTAGTTTTGTTTCAAGTTACAACACAGTAGTTGACAATGATTTAAACCTTTTGACTGAAAGAAAAAGGGGAATAGTATAAATTTTCCATGGTATTACCGGTGTGCAGGATTATATAGATAGTATGGAAGGAGCAACTTTGTCTGGCAGGCAAGCATCAGCCTACATATGTGATGCTGGGGAAGGGTTACTGGCCCTGCAAAAGAAGCTTGCTGCAATTGAATCTCATCAACAGTTGGAAACTTCAAGTTCTTCTGATGAATTAAGCCTTGTATAAATAGTTCATTTATATACACACTCGTATACATTTATTGTAACATTTATGTAACCAAAGCTACTAGAAAAATATAGAAAAAAATGACTCCTATCTCATATATTGGTTATCTGTGACACTGACTGCAATGATTTTAGAGTTGAAATTAGTTTAATTTTCAAACCATTGGGAAGCAAAAGAAATTCAGGAATAAGATCAAAACTATGGTATAGAGATAAACTTTATAGCAGCCACAAAAGTCATTTGCCTCTAGCAGACCTTGTCCTTAATCTGGCCTCGGACAAGCATAAAACAGAGAATCAACATGCAACAATCTAATACCAAAACATTTATGTAATAGTAATTTAATACCATCAACTTTATTACTGAAACACAAGCTCAGTTATCACACACAACAACAGAAACCACATCTTTTACACAAGACACATACACACTATGAGATACATGACAGAGATTGCATACGTCAAAATATTCTTTCAAGCAGAGCCATTAGCCAATTCCTTCTCAATGGCAATTTTAGCAGTTTCAAGATCTTCATCAAAGAACATATCCCACTTCCCATCCCATTTGAGGAAAAACTCAGTATCTTCGTAGTATTTCACCCTATGAACATCCCCAGCTGGAGTAAACAAGTAGTCCCCATCACCCAAATCATATCTTTCCTTTTTACTCAAATTCCAAACACTTTTTTTCCCTTTCATCACCAGCAAGCAATGCCCGAAAGTATGGTGATGGGCTGGTTCTACACTCCCAGCCTTAAATTTAATAATAGCCGATGTGGGACTTTCTCTCAATATCTTCATTGACCCACCAGGGATTATATCGATTGGATTCAGTTCTCTGTTCTTAACCAAGCAACAAACAGCACAAGTTTCAGCTTGGGTGTTCTCAGAAGCACCGATTTTAGGCATTTCATTCATCGATTCATCGAAAAAATTTGAGATTTCCTCGGGCCAAGGCTGGGACTTAGAGGCCGGGCACAGCGCTTTAAAAGGAGTGTTGAGCCAAGTGTCGACGATTTCCTTAGCGGTATCGGCGGACGTTGACATGCCGGAGAGTGCCAGGACGTTGCAGTTATTGATGGAGCGATTGTTGCGAGCTTCGTCCGGAGTGAGACATGTGGTGGCGAATACGCCGGGGAATTTGTTGGCGAAGATCCCGACTCCGACGCCCGTTCCGCAAGCAAGGAGGCCACGGGTCTCCACGGAGGGGGAGGTGGTGGCGGAAGAGACTCGACGGCCGACTTCAGCACCGATGTTGTAGTAGGAGGTGATTCCGAGATCTTCGACTTCTATGTTGAGGGAGCGGAGGTGGGATACCATGGCGTCTTTTAGCTCGGCGCCGAAAGAATCAGCTCCAGCAATGACTTTGAGGGGGGAAGACGCGGTGGCGGAATCGGCCATGAGGCGGCTGTGGAAGGTAGAGAGTAACTAAAGTGAGATTAAGAAGAAAGTTGAGGAAATTAAGGGCTATTACCAATAGACCTCACTTCAAATAGATAGACCCTTTAATGAATTTATGGCATTTTCTTAAAAAATAATTTTATCTGATTCATATTCAACTACAAATATTAAATATCCACGTGTACAAGAAACAAATCTATAAAATATCTATTCTACTAAATAATAATTCTTGATAAACTATTAAAATAGTCACTTTTATTTATCTCATGTTACATTTTAGTTATTTATGTTTGGAATGTTACATTTTACTTAGTTACATTATTATGTTGTATATTTTAGTCATTAAGCCGTTAATTTCTATTAACAGTAAGCTGAAGTTAAATCATCATTTTAAACGAAAATTTTAGGTTAAATTTTACAATTGGTCCCTATATTTTTTTCATTTTGAGTAATTTAATTTTTTATGTTCTTTTAACTTTTTTTTTCTTTATTTTTCATTCTCTTCTTCCCCCTCTATTTTCCTCCCTTCTCTGTTTCTTTTAACGTAGTTTTTCTATATTTTCTATTTGTTTAAAACTAGTCCACAAGATTGCCTCACTCGAAAAAAATTAAATTGTTCAAAAAAATAAAAGTATAAGGACTAATTTTAACAAATGGAAAACATAGAAAAATTACGTTAAAAAAATGGATAAGGGAGAAAATCAGAGGAAGAAGCAGAAGAGAATGAAAAAAAATGTTAAAAAAATATAAAAGAAAAAAATTAAATTGCTCAAAACGAAAAATATAGAGACCAATTGTATAAATTAACCTAAAATTTTTGTTTGAAATGATGATTTAACGTGCCATGTTAGCTTGCCGTTACACCGTTAATGGCAATTAACGGCTCAATGACTAAAATGTTACAACGCGATAACGTAAGTGACTAAAACGTAACATTTCAAACATAAATAACTAAAATGTAACTTGAGGTAAATAAAAATGACTATTTTAATAGTTTACCCTATTTTAAATATACTAAAATTAAAAGAAAAATGAGTTTTTTTTTTAAACCAAGAAAAATGAAGGGAGTTGGATAATGTAAAATATTTTCTATGAAGAGCTCCTAACACATAAATAGGAAGATAATACACTTTATCACACTCAAACTCACATACTCTTACATTAACAACAATGTCCATGGTTAAGAATCTATATATGAAGAGCTTTATACAAAGAGGTTACAACAAATCAACAGTGTAGGCACCACCTCAACTCGATGAGCCAATAGGCTCAACCCCAGAGAAAAAGCTCAAAGGCAGAACAAACCAAAACTTTAACCTTAGGAAATAATTCTGAAGCGAGCAACACCATCTGCACATCAAGTGGATTAGACGAATGAGGGGCAATTGAGTAACGCCATAAGCACTATTTCGAAGCAAAACAGATACATATTAGAAGCAAAGACCTTCCTCGTATCATCAGGAAACCAGGCCCAAAGGCAAAGGTATCGACCACTCAAGCCAAACAACTCCACGACCACGCAATGATTCCAGCAGCAGATCACATGCTCTCCTGACTGGACGGACTTTCCCTGATCGGCAAAAAACAACAAACAACAAACCACCAAAAACACATAGAAATAGTAAATAAAACCACCATAATGGTAGACACTAAGGCGGCGACAAAAACCCTGTCCAAACAGATGAGGTAGACCCTCAGCAAAATTCGGCGAGCCTCAATCGGTGACTGGTCGACAACAAAGCACGAAGAAGCCGAGGGGAAGTCATAAAAGAATCGGCTCATAAAGCCTGGAGAAAGGAAGCCACAGCTGTTCCTTTTTTTTTAAGTAACTAGGGCATTCACCGCCGACAGTAATGACTAATTCTCTTGTCGAGAGACTCTTTGAAAAAGTAAATGACTGCTCATGAAATATGCTCCATTCCCGTGAGCAAAGATCAAACCCCGACAATATAATTAAAACATAAGACCAGATTATGTAATTTCTATTACCTCATAATATTATCAATTGCATTTTATTATTTACCTTTCAAGTTCTACCTTCATCCTTTACTTATTTCTCTTTTTCCATCTTTTTTACCATATTTCTTTTACCCTATTATTATTGTTGATTGAGAATCAACATAATTATTATTTTTGGCAATTGAAATTTGAATTTTTTTTACGGATTTTTGAATGAGCACTTGTGCTGGTGTTTGAAGATAGTGAAGAAGATAAAATTGTTGAAAGCAAAGATTGCAAGCTTTTTGAGAGAGAAAAATCCCTTAATATTCCATAAGGATCAATTTCTTGAGTTTTGGAGATATTTCAATAGGATTCAGGTCAATTAATTTAATATTGGTAAATCTTTTTGTTAGCTTTCAAGCGCATCTTGAATTATGTCAATTGAAGTTCTATAATCTCAATTATGGCTGACTTATGAAAATATAAAGAAGTGAATTTGTGCAAATCAAGTTACAAAAGGACTCCAACTAGCAAGTGGACAGAAAGGCATTCAAGCTAAAATATATTGATAACCAATGCGTGACAAAGTAGTAAGCAAAAGATTAGTGCATTGGAGTTATGACTTATACATTATATACTTTCACTTATAGATTATGAAGTTATAGCTCTACTAAGGAGTCAAAAGTATCATTGTCGAAACTATTTCTTTGAAAACAAAAATATAGTTATCGACTTAAAAAAATGAAAGTTGGAGTCGCCACCGATCCTTTATCAAGGTGTGATCGGCTCACCTTAAAAACGATTTTGGTCTGCGAAATTTGAGAAAATAGGTTCGGGAGTCGGTTACGCACAAGGAAGGGTTAGCACCCTCGTAACGCCCAAAATTGGTACCGAATTGATTATTTAATGTCCTAGTGTCGAAAATTTGAAAAGATTTTAGAATACGATCCTTTGAAGAGAAAATTTGGATAAAATGAATTGGATGATGAGACTCACTTATTTCAAAGAAATAAATTGTCACGCTCAGTAAGTTAGAGTGCGACATTCTAAATCCTCAAAATTAAGTTTATCTTTTGACCTTTTTTAAAACCTATGCATTTTGAGAAGGATATTTGATTATTTGGGTCAAATGAGAAAATCAAAACCCAATAAGTTAGGGCTTGATTTCACAAAATTATTAAATATCGAATATTGCCTTTATTTTCATTTATTAGAAAAATCCTCGTCTCGAGAAGATAACATGTCATATTCAATGCGTTAGGACACAACGTGTCGAATTCCCGAGAATGAGCTTTTTATTTATGTGTTAATTAAAGAGCGTTTTTGACTATTTGGATTCAACGAAGAAAATCGGAACCCAATACGTTAGGGCTCAATCTTCTCGAATCTAAACGTGAAATTTTGCTTATTTTAAAACCATGATTTATATTAAATAAAAACACAAAATGGTAGAAATAATCGCAATATTAATGTGCGTAACGAAACAATAATGAATATGACAATGTAAGCATAATTAATACGAACAACAACAAAATTAAGATAAATAAATAAAAGAGACAAATCAATTATAATAACAAGTAAATAAATAAATAGAATTAAAATGTTTTTAAAATAATAATTGGCACATAAATAGATAAATAAATAATAACAAGAAAAAATAAATAAAATTAAAAAAATGTGAAAATATATATATGTATGTATATTATAAAAATGTGTGTATGTACGTATTAAAAACTATAAAATATAAAAGCTATATATGCATGTGTATATATATATGATAAAGTTTGAAATAAAAGGATATGTATAAGTAAATAATAATAACCAACATACAATAAGATAAATATATCTCGAATCTAAACGAATGAATATAGGAATATAATAAGTAATAATGATAGCAGTGATAATATTAATAATAAAAGTAATACTAATAATAATATTAGTAATAACAAAAATAATAGTAATAAAAGTAATAAAGATAATATTACTATAGTAATGATGACGTTAATAATAATATTAAAAATAAAAATAACAAAACTACTAATAATAAAAATAATGATAAAATAGCAAAGACATGAAAAAAAAAGGAATAAATTGGGCTAAAAACAAAATTTCGGGGCCAATTCGAAATAAATAAAACAGGGTTGCCAGAGGACCGAAATGAAACGCACTCAAAGCACGAGGGACTTTCAGGGAAATAACTCCCAGTCCCAAAACCTGGCGTTTCAAGCGAGGGACTGCATGTGGTCCAAGGACCAAATTAAAACAGAAGCAAAATTCACAGCCCAAAATCAGAAAAACCAAAAAGGATCAGATCGCACCATGCTGCAAAATCTGAGGGACCAATCGCGCAAAAAGCCCATTCACTGCAAACACGCGGTTCCTGTGGACTGCTGGGTCGGGTCGCGGGTCAGAGGTCCAAAACGACGTCGTTTTAAGGCCACTGAAGCAGGCCCTATACGGTGCCGTTTCTTCCATTATATAAAAGCTAAAGTAAACCCTAAAATTTGGCATTCATTTCCTATTGAATCTAACTTAAAAAAACCTTAAATCTACCCACTCAGCGCGCCGCTGTGCATTCTGAGAGCATTCGAACGGCCTCCGATCCCAGCCCCTTCTCCGATGACGACGGAGAGAACCAGGATCACGCCACCAGGTAGCCCTCCCCTCACCTCTCTTTCTCTTTTATTACTTATATATATATCAAAACGAAGAACAGATTGAAGAGAGAAAAATAACAACTTTGAAATCACCTTTAAGAACTGTTTTTTTATTGCTTTTCTTTCAAGAATTTCATACAATATTCGTCCCCCCTTTTTTTCTGTTACAGGTTTTTGAAAGGCTTTTTTATAGCCCCGAAACAAAAATGAAAAAAAATACAAACTCTCCTTTTTTCTTTTCTTTTTCTCTGCTTTTCTCTTGTTGTTTGTTTGTGTGTCTGTTGCAGGTACGGCCGTACGGAGGAGCTTGGCGTGGAGGCGTGCGTGTGGGAGGCTACTGTTGCGGCGGTTGAGGCAAATAGTTGCTTTAGGGCTTTTTTTTAAAAATGTTTTAGGGCCAGGTATGTGGCCATTCGGGTTAGGCTAACTTGGGCTAGGGTTGGCTGATTTTGGTGTTATTAGGCCGCTTTAGGTTTGGGTAAGATTGGGTATTGGGCTGATGTAATTTGGGGTGTTATTTTATTTGTTTTTTTATTATTTATTTTAATAGCGGGCCGGACAAATTGAGCCTATTACAATCATCATAAAGGTATTATATGATTGAGGTAAATGGAACCTGACTAAGGTCATATTAAAGCGACTTAGTAAATATATTATTTACACCGTGGTATATATAATAGAACTTAAAAGAAAAAATTATTAAACTTTGTGAACGAATAAAACATAAAGGGATCACAAGTGGTTTATGAGGATAATACACATATGACAAGGTAATCTTTACTCGTTAATTTTCGTATGGTATATAATTGAGAATTTTATCATAGCACTTCTAGTAAATCGACTCCATGACTAATAATTATGTCATTAATAGAAGAAAAATCATAACTTAATTACATGTTATTGTAGCCCAACTTATATACCTCCATCCAAATTTTCCACTAATTCAATATAACTCTTAACAAATTTACGTTTAATTTTAACAATTGTTGGAAATCATAAAAGATTGAATAAGGAAGAACAATTCACTAGATTTATTTATGGGAGTAATAAATGCTTTCTTGATTTAATGATTAGTTTGATCTAGCATTAATCTAATCACTTCAAATATTTATTTAATTGGATTAAATAATGAATATGAAATTAAATTAAATTAAATTAGGAGTTTATGTTACTTAATTATCTAGAATGAAAATTAAACATGTATTTTAATATGTTAAAGTTGTCATGATTTTAATATATTAAAATAGGATTTGAGTAAATTATTTATTTAGATAATTAATTTTACTTTTTCAATCAAAACTAATTAAAGTTCAAAATGTGGGTTAAAAGTGACCCATGTACCAATAGGTAATTAGCTGGCCATATAGGAGAGTAATGGCAAGTTTCCCGTTAGTTTTGGTTTTTTTTAAATAATCTTATTATATGTTTTGATTATATATGTTATTTTTTGACTATCTATAATTCTTCTCCAATTCATAAATAGGAAGATAATGTATTTTAACGCGCTTAAACTCATATTTTTTTGCATTGATAACAATACTCATACTAAACTTGCAAGGCAAATGTGTAGAGAGAGTAGTTGAGTTCGTGGCCAACTTGTGGTGGTGGGGTAAGGGTACATTGAAGAGTTGGACTAGTGTCACGATAGCCAGAAAAAGAATGGTAAGTTGGGAGTTTGGAGAGTCCCTGAACAAGTATCAACTTTTGATGATTGGCTACTGCATGTGTAGGAAAAACATGGGAAGATGGTGCAATGGGCAATGTGTTTCGATCAAAACCAAACAATGAGAAGACTAAGGAATCCATGGTGCAATTAATGGTCCCACCATGATGAGGGGAGGTTTGTTGTGGCTGAGCTTAGGAACAAGAATGGCAATGCAACAAAGGTACACAAAAACTTATAATGGAGACCGACTCTGAGAAAATGTTTAGTGACTGGAGACATAACCAGTGCCTTGTATCATGGTAGTTTAATTAATGTAAACTTCTTGCTTTTAGAAAAATAAAATAAAATATCAAAAATAATAATAATTGCACCAAACATCTTCAAACTTTAAAGCATTATAATCGCATTATCAAAATTGTTAATTTTATATCAATAAAGTCCTTCTGTTACTAAAATTGTTAATTTAACCATTAAATGATACATCAGATCTTATGTGACATAATTTAAAATAAAAAATTTAAAAGGAAGAAAATGAATATTGTAAAAGTAAAAATCGTAAAAATCTTGATTTTAAAGTTTTTATGGAAACTATCGTTCACTATCTTTTTTTCTCAATTTTACTTTAATTTTAGTTTTTAAATTTTAAAAGTTATGCGACAATATTTTATTTTTCTTTAAAAGTTTCATTTTAAATTATGCCAAATAAAATTTTATATGTTATTTAATGGTTAAATTAATAATTTCAATAATGAAATGGCATGATTGATATAACATCGATAATTTGAAAATATCTTACCTCTAAAAAAATCACACAAAAAATACACAAATTCTCGTGATTAATCTCCAAATTAATTAATTTAAGTCAAATCCAAACTAAACTAAACCAAACCCAAATTTTATTTATTTAATTAAAATTAAGTTAACCCTAAACTAATTCCAACTGAATCATAGTTAATTTAACTATTGCAATCTAATGAAATGATCAAATCTCAATTAACCTAACCTAAACTAATTTAATTTAATCCAATTTAGGTAAAAATAGCATAAATACCCTTTACAAGGAGTCAGACTACATTTTGCTTTATCTACTCAAAAAATTGGCAAACTGGTCCTTGTATATTAGATTAAAGAACAAATTAATCTTTTCTTTTAAAATCATCCATTTGCATATTAAAAATTGTTGTGGTTGACGGAATAACCAGACAATGACATGTGACATGCCACGTGTACCTCATGCTGACGTACAATGACCAATTTTTAACAGCAAAAATGGATGAAATTTTTAACAAAAAGACCAAATTATTCTTTGATTGAATATACAGAGACTAATTTACTCATTTTTTTAATAAAAAAATAAAAACAATCTAATTCTTACATAGACTTCCATAACACTTTTACCTCCAATTTACCCTAATTTAATCTAATCAAACTAATTATTAATAAACGCCAACATGATACAAGACAAAAGGCATAAGTAATCATATAATAAAATAAATATGGAATCATATATATACACAACCACCATGAAATATGTTTTAAAATTTTAAATAGGCTTCCTTTTTAAGCAAAAGGTGCTTTTCTAAAGGGTTAGCTTCTATTTAATGTAAAAGTAGGCAATGAGTGCCAATTATTTATTAAAAATTATGTTTTATAAAAACACGAAAACACAATATCTCTTATTCTTTTTATTTGTTAAGGAGCCCAGTAACTAATCTTTTTTATTCTGTAGGTTCATTAAGGGGTAGATGCTAATCAAGAATTTTAAAGCTGCTCTATACCTAGGGAGAGAATCGAACCCTCGACCACTGATTAAGATAGGAGAGACCTTTGCCTTCTCTTATTTCAATTCTATACCAATTTTGAATTTTTAATTGATTTAGTGTTACAAACCAATCAAACATTATTTCAATTAAATTAATACAAGATAATAAAATATAAAATTTTAAAATAACGCAATTTATTCACACGGTTATATAACTTTTTTCTGAATAAATAAAAATCATTTTGTCATTTTTTTTCTTTTTTAAAAAATCACTATGTGGATTGAGTCTTTAACTCGATTGACATAAACATTGTTGTCATTGCAAGAGAATACGAGTTTGAGTGTGCTGAAGCGCATTATCATATTATTGTGTAAAAAAACATATATGATCAGAACCTATAATAAAATTGTTCAAAAAAATATCACTATGCGAAGTTATTAAAAAAAGATATATTAAAAAATCTATAGAATAACTTATTTTCTATTTTTACTTATATTTTTTTAAAATATCATTTTTTCTTCACATGTTACTCGAATTCTAGTTTTAAATTTAGTCTTTCTATTTTAATTTAGTTATTTTTAGTTTTATGTACTTTTTTAATGTTAAAATTCTAACCTAATTAAAATAATACTCATGACAGCTTGTTATTTTTATAATACTCATAAAAAATCACATTGTTTAAATTAATTGATTTAACGGCTACTATTTGAGTTAGGATTGAACTTCAAAAAATAATTAATTTGGACAACAGACACGAAATCCACACTTATGCCTAGTTCGGGATTGATATCTAAATTTAACCTAATGGATTTAACTACTATCGTTTGGGTTATTTTTGAAATTTTAAAAATAAAAAATTACATAAACTAAAATTGATCAAATTAGAGTACAAAGACTAAAGTTACGACTTACATATAATATAGGGGTTGATAGTAAATTTGGACATTTAATATAATACTCTCATGAATTTTTAGTTAGGTGTCACTTGGAAGACTTTTTATTTCGGGATAAATATCAAAAGTATACATGAACATTGGTCCAATGTGCAATGTCATATATGAATTTTGATTTTTTTGCAATTTTATACAATAAATTTTAATTTGATTTAATTTTTAAAAATTACTAACAATATTATCAACGTATAACCATTTACGACAATTAATTATATTAATCTAATATGGAAATAAATTGATGTGTATATTTCTTTAAATACGTATAATTGAATCAAAATCAAAGTTTTATTTGATATAAACCATAATAAAAGCTTTATGGATAAAATTGCACGAAATCAAAATTCATATATCAAATTACAGATGAAACCAAAATTTATATATAATTTTAATATTTTTATCTTTTAATTTTGTCAGATGCTTCATGTTTTAGGGGTATCATAGTCTGTAATCAAATTCTTTTTTTTTCTCCTTTTTTTTGTTTTTCTGCATATATAACATTTAATAATACGAGCGATGATTGACTATGAAATGTGCTCTGTTCCCATGAACAAAGTTCGAACCCTCAACTTCATAGTTAAGAAATGAGATGAACAACCATCACACCAAAACTCATGATTTCTTTACCAATATTGACTATTTATGGGATATAGCGGCGTTTTCTGGTAAGCACCACTAATGCCTTTATATGTCAAACCCGAACGATGCGTTTTGTTCGAAATATTTGCAGCGATTGAGGAATAGCGCCACGAAAAGCTGATATATAGCGGCGTTTTCAGCTAAGCGCCGCTAAAGGTGCTATAGCTCAAGATGAAACGTTGCGTTTCGGTTTCAAAAGTTCCGACGTTTTTCGTTTACGCGCCGCTAATAGCGGGCTATAGCGGCGTTTTACACAAGCGCCACTATTGGCTCTATGCCTCATTTCCAAACGCTGCGTTTTGATTCACATATTTTGTGGCGCTTGTACTATAGCGCCGCTAATTATGTGCTCTAGCGGCCTTTTTACAGAAGCGCCACTAATTGTACTATACCTCAATATTGTACGTTGCGTATTGTTTAACATTTTTTGCGGCACTTACAGACAAACGCCGCTAATTGTGCTCTATAGTGGAGTTTTTATAATGCGCCGCTACTGCCACTATTCCTGAATATTAAACTATGCGTTATGTCAGATTTATTATGGCGTTTTTGTTTAAAAACGCCACTAATGATGCTCTTTTGCGGCATTTTCCTAGAAGCGCCGCTATTGCGGGATCTTTACCGGCGTTTTAGGATTAACGCCGCGAATGCCTGATTTTTAGAGGCGTTTTACCTACAAACGCCACAAAAAATGTTGCTAAAGCCCTCTTTTGGTGTAGTGAATGCATTAGCACATGCATCAAATTATTGATAAAGTCCGCTTCAAGTAATCGAGACATAACTTAAAATAATAATAATAATAATATAATGATCTTTTAATTTTGTTAAAAAAATTAAATATCCAACAATCATCTATCAACTTATGTCAGGGATAACATAAACTTACATTAACTATCAAGTTGAGGATGGTTTGTTATGGCGGTTCACACTATAAGAGGTGTAAAGAGTAGTTAAGTTCATTGATACCATCATAGGATGACAGATATTAATTTAGGGCACTGTTGACATCAACTTGAAAGAACTGAACAATGTATTTATCGAATTTGATGAACTGATGAATATTGTCAAGCATCCTTCTCAATATATCTTTAACAGATTGTGTGAGGGTATTACCTGATAAAACCACAATGAATTCAATTTTCTCATAAAATAATGCTTCAATCATTAAATAAATAAAGGGGCTTTACATTAATCATCAAAGAAAAAAAAGAGATAAGAAAGTAGTGTATATGATTTGCAGATAGATATGAATGAGTAATGATGATATATAGTGTTAACACTCAACATTGGCATCAAATCAATTCACAACTTTACATTTATAAAGTGGGAAGCAGAGCCCTCATGTTGTGGCGCAGAAAGTTCATACTTTATGCTGCAAAAAAGAAGGGTTCCCAAATTCTAGTCTTGGGGTTTGAAGTGATAGTTTTAATCCACAATCCCACTGCTTTGCTTTTGGGTTATGCTTCTAATCTCAAATTTGAGTTTTTAATTTTCATTTTTTGATGTTATTTTTTATAATTTTATTTGTTAATTTTTTTCAACAATTTCATTATAGGTTCTGATCATATCTGTTTTTTATATAATATCTAGAACTATCAATAGTCCTTTCTCAATCCATAAATAGAAAAATAATGTGTTTCGGCACCCTCGAACTTATATTTTCCTGCATTGACAATAATACTTATATCAATCGAGCTAAAACTCAATTTTAAACATTCAAATGATATTAAAAATCTTATTGATTAAACATAATTAATTAGTTTTGCATTTGAACCTAACTACATGTTTAAATCAAATTATATAAAATTAAAATAAATATATTAAATTTAAAATTTCAGCATACTAAAAGCACCAAAACCATTATAACCATCGCTTTTACATTTGCTATGAATTGAGCTGCTCAAGTGCCTTTGTGGGTCTAAATAATAGGCTTTTGAACTCTTCTTGTATAATCATTTCAAGATTGTTGTTTTTTAAGACATAAATTATTTCTCAATGTTGAAAAGAAAACATTTGGTATAATTTTTTCCTTAAGTAAGATTTTAATTATTTGGGTTTCATATATATATGGGGTTGGGGTTGGGGTTGGGGTTGGGGTTGCAATTTTACAAAAATAGAATCACAATAATTTTCATTTGAATTGAAATCCTACATTTGGTAGAATGTTATTATCAAAATCTTATGGTTAACAACTCTACTAGAGAGGGTCCACCAATGCTAATGCAAAGGTTGATTTCTTTTTTCATAAAGACAAATTTTTCCCTAATGTTTTCTTTATTTTATCATTTTAGTCCTAGATTAAATTATTAAAATTTTAATGACAATCTGTATTATAATCTACGAATATTTCACTACTAATAGAGATTATTTTTTCTAAATTTCTATGGACTTTTTCTTAAAATGGTTTTAATTTTCAATATTTTTTTATTAATTTTTTAAAATTTTATTATGTGTACATTGTCGCATTAATGTCATTAAAATTTTTACAGTTCAATTAACTTTACCATTTAAAAAATTAAAAACTAAAATAATTTAAAAAATAGGGTTAAAATGACAAAAAGGAATAAACATTAAGGATATCTTTATTATTATGGTTTATTTTAAATTTGTAAATTGAAGTAAATGAAACCAGCTTCAAATTCCAAGGTGAAAAAAAAAGGAGGAAGTATGTAGAAAATGAAGAGTTGATATCATACAAGATGACAACCAAGAAATGGATTGAATTTACAACATAAAGAATATTATTTATTAATAATATATATATATTTTATATTGTAACACAAATAATGGAGAAAAAAATAATTTCCAAATTGAAATACTTTCCTCAAATAAAAATCAAACAATATTTCACAAATTTTAACATAATAAGCATTTTGGCATTGAAATTCAAAAAAGATATGAATTCAATCCTTCTTCCAAGCATACAACAATAAAGAGAATCCTCCATTGCTCCCACATGACCTAGTAGAAGAAGAACATGAGCTTCTTCCACCATCATTGCTCTCCTCCGCCCATTGCAGCACACTCGAGCACGACGGAGACGGCGGCAGACTTGCAGATGCCATCGGCGCCGAAGACGACCCCCCGGCTGCCAACGATGACAAACTCTTCCTCATCAACCTTTTCTCCGGTCCAACCATTTCAGGCCACACACCGCCATCACCAACTTGAAAAATAAACACACCATGGCCATTGGTATTATTATTGTTATTATTCTCACTATTAACCCAATTGAAAACATCCCAAAAAAATTCCACCTCGATTCCATTAACATAAATCCTTTCATTCCCTCTAAATTTCCAAGCCAATCGCTTTATGACAAGGCTTGTTTGGCCATCAACTTTCACCTTCAGAACCCCTCCATTACAATCTATCCCTATCTCATGTTTAGACCCCAAGAAGTTAGCCCTCGAAACATAACTCTTATGCCCAAAAACATGTTCTCTCCTAGACAAGAGCGTTGGTTCAAGGAGTACCTGTCGAGCCATAGATAACCCAGAACACCTCTTGGCGAGTTCATCCATGAGATCACCAAGGATGAATTCTAGCTTCCCATTGCATGAAATGGCAATGTAGAAGGAAGACTCGGGCTCAGCTGAGTTTTCAGCAAAGTCAGCCCTGGTGAAATCCCAATACAGCTTGATTCTTTGACGATGGTGATGAGTCAAGTAGACAGATTTGGAGCCTGGTCGGTTTCGGAAGAAGGAGAAGGTGGAAGGATAAAGGGAAATCGTAATAGAAAAGGAATCAGCTGAATAGACTGTTAAGGAATGGGAGAAATGGGTTTTGGACCATGTAAGTGTGAGAAACGTAGGTGAGTCCCATAGCTGAGTATGGTAAATGCAGGTGATGAGATTTTGAGGCACTTGAGAGGTACTGGACAAGTTGCTAGGTTGGCTAAAACATGCTGGGATCATGGTGTTTGGGTTTTTCCAGTTGTTTATCAAACCATGGAAGCTTATGAGAAGTGATGAGATGGGAGTGAATACTAAGGTTTAAAGGGTTTGAATGAAAATTGAAAGTAAAGGGTTTTTCTTTTTGGGGTTCCCATTAGCGCAATCATGAGGAGCAGTTGCGAAGGCTAGAGCTAGCTATATATATAACTTAAAGCTTTGATTTCATATTGGCCAGTTCTCTCCTTGATTTGCGCCTGAGACAGGGCCCTTTCTAACTTTCTTTATGGTCTATTATTCTCAATCCGCCCCCTCTCTCATTAGCTGGTTTGCACTTTGTACTACTTCTCTCTCAGTCACAATTTAGAGGTGACTTTGAACTTTGAACCCTTTCCCTTTTTCTCTTTTTGGTTAATTTCACCGAATCCAATTTTCAAATTCATTTCTGATTTTTAAAATATTTTAATTTAGTCTTCAAAGCTACTAGAATTGTTTCAATTTGGTCCTTTCATCACCCTAATGTTATCAATTTAAAACACATACGCCAAATTGTAGGCACAATTATACCTATTGTATAAACGGTTTGAATTTGACATATTTAAAAAATATATTATTGATAAAATTTAAAGGGATATTTGTTTTTATAAACATGTCATATCTAATATGTTTGTGCAACAAATATTACACATGTTTACAATTTAATTCGCTTGTTTTAATAAGCTTCATGTCATATTTAAGTAAGCATTTAGTACCCAAACTAAGGGCTAGGTTGCCAAAAAGACTTGATTAATACGGGATGATAGTTTGAAGACTCAGTTAGAACATTTTAAAGTTTGAAACTATAATGCAATTAGAAAGAAATGGTAGCAGACTTTTTCCTCAAGCATTTAGACTAAGGGTATGTTTGATAAATCATTAAAATAAAATAAAAATTTCCATCATTTAATATTTTAAATGTGTTTGATAATCATTTTAATCTTTTACTTAATATAAAATTTTTAACAATAAGTAGGTAAGTAGTTACTTATCATTTAACTTAATACATATTAAGTTGATTTTATTTATTAAAAATTAAAATAAATTAATTTTTTAAAAATTGAAATATTCAAATTATCATATTTATCCAAAATATTAGATTAATAAGATTAAAATTAAAAAATATATAATATTTTAAAACTAAATACTTTTACCAAATTATATTCAATACTGTTAATTTACCAAATAAATTTTTTATGTTGGTATAATATATATATATACATAAATTTATGTTGGTATTTGAATCAAAGGAGGGATGGGGCCTGGGGAAAAGGGGGGAGAATAGGGTTCAACCACTTTTGTATGGTTTTGAATGCTTCTTGGATAACCATTGCTCTTCACTAATTTATTTACAAACACCAACTTCTTCTGTTTAATATATATATATAATACATAAACATCTAAACTTGGATGAAGTCATGTTTTTCAACCTTTTTCATTTTTTTTAATTATTAAAGGATAAACAAATTTTCCTAGCTGTGCATATACACATGTATGATTTATTGAGGAAGCATCTAATTTATATCATTTTTAAGATATTGTATTTTAAATGTCTGAATTTGAATCCCTATATTTATAATTCTCTTTCTTTATTATTATTTTTATGTAATTTATATATATAAATACAACCCATCTCAGTAGTTTGATGGATAACATAGAGAGTAACAACAAGTCACATGTAAAACATACTAGCTTAATTTATAGAATATATATATTTATATTAAGAGTATCTACCAAACATGTGAGTTGTTGTTGCCATAACAAATAAATATATTAATATAATAAGAAGGTATGGACTTGTGTTAATGTAGTACAAAAATTCATATTTATTTTTGTTGATATAATAATGAGGAGAGTATGGTGGTTATAACAGAGACTGGTTCACTCAATTGGGGCGAAGAATTGGAGTAAGAAAGGATTGGAGGTAAAGAGAATGTTAAGGTTGAGAGTTAAAGGTAAGTTGGCAGAGTATCGACTTAGTATCTTAGGAGAGTCGGTCTTTCCTTCATCGTTCCTGGAGGTATTTATAGACGAGGGTCCGTGTAAGACAATGCTAACGTGTTGGACTTGCCATCTAGGCATTATTACAAAATGCATGGGACAAATGTTGTAACACCCCAAACCCGGCCTAGGAGTTATGGCCGAATTTGGCGGTGTCACATTGAGGTGTTTAGCGTAAAACTTGTTGTTGTTGAAATCTTTAAAATCAATTAATCATTTTGTTATTAAACGGTGATTCCAAAACGAGTTGTTCATTTCCAAGCGTGCATCATTAAAAACTAATCATTTTTAAAACGTTATAAAATTTTCAAAATCTCATTTATTGCGAAAATGTGGTGTCTTTGAAAACGGTTACCTTTTGAAAACTCGTCTTATTCTACAACTATCAGTTTATATCAAACTAAATAAAACAAACTCCAATTCAAATTTTATAACTTTAAAGAGGTTTTTTTACATAAAAATACCCAAATTCAGTTGCTTATAAATCAAAAGCTAAAAACGAAAGCTGATGCGGTTGTGTGACCACCTCCGAGTCCCTTGCAACACCGAATCAACTATAGCTGAGGATGACCTGCATAGTTAAGAAGAGAATGTGAGCTTACGAAAACTCAGTGTGTAATCCCTTATCAAACAGTCGGCATACAGAACAGAATTAGTCTAGGCCAGAGCCCTTTAATAGTAACAGTACAGTGTGGGCCTTAGCCCAATATAGAAACAGTATGGGCCTAAGCCCGATACACTATCAGTATGGTGCAAGTATGCAAACCCATCCCAATCCAGCCAACACACCACCCGTACCAACCCAACACACCATGTGGGGACAGAGTCGACCCACCCAACCCTCACACTAATATCGCAGCATACCTGCCAGTAGTAATAATGCAGCAGAGCTGCCAGTAGTCAGAATGGCTAAGAGCCGTAAACAGGATAGCTATAAGCTATAAACAGAATGGTTACAAGCCATAAGTACAGTAAAGTGATTGGCATAAAGCCATCAGTAGCAATGATATGATCGGCACACAGCCATCAGTAATGGTAATATGACCGGCACAAAGCCATCAGTAGCAGTGATATGATTGGTACACAACCATCAGTAACAATGAAATGATGGACACACAACCATCGATAATGGTAATATGATCGGCACAAAGCCATCAGTAACGGTACTATGTTCGGCACAAAGCCATCAGTAGCATCGCAGCAAAGCTGCCAACAATAGTATCACAACAAAGCTGCCAGTAATAGTATATGTGGCCAAACCACCAGTAACAGTGATTGTGGCAGAGCCACCAGTACAATACTTCCTCTATAACAGTATCTTAACCCCATGCAGTATGTCGTGTATGCAGAATGCCATGCTCAGAATCAGTTATTCAAATCACAAACAAATCAGTCATACCAAACACAAACAAATCAGTCATTTAACCACAGACAAAACAATCATTTGACCTCGATGGGCAAAAATAGTTATTTACCCACCAGGGCATTACGGTCATTTTACCCTATAGGGGTATTACGTCATTTTACCCTACAGGGGCATTACTGTCATTTTATCCTATAGGGGTATTTCGGCATTCTACCCTACGGGGGTATTTCGAACATTTTACCGTACGGGGGTATTTCAGTCATTTTACCCATCGTGGGTATTTCGATCATTTTACCCATCGAGGGTATTTCGGTCTAGATATCGACCTCTCGAAAGGTTCGCAGTCGCCTCGAGCAACTCAGGTAACCTAATTGGTCACAATAGTATAAATGGGCCCAAGCCCCATTACTTAGCCCAAGTGGGCCCACAAGCTCGTGTGGCCTGTTCAACCCAGATTTCACCACGGCTATGAGATCTACATAGCCCAGTCTAGTATTTTTCACAAATAGTGGGTTTCATCCGTATGGAGCTCACAAGCCTATTGAGCCCACACGGCCCAACGTGGCCCATTACGACCTAAGCTCATGAAAATGCTCATGGAGGCCTCTACAGTAGAGGTGTTTATGGGCCGAGTGGCCCGGCCCAGCCCGACGACCCATTCAAAATATAGGAGGGTTCGGGTAAAAATAAAGGCCCGAAATATGAGTTTGGGCAAAAAAATGAGACCCATTTAGAAAACGGGTCGGGCCTCGAGCACCACTTTTTTAGCCCGGGCTTGGCCCGAATATATAATAAATTTTTATTTTTTTATTTTTTTAATTTTAAAATATTTTTAAAATAATTTTTTTATTTTTAAAATAAATTTTTAGTGTTTATTAAAAAAATAGGCCGGGCCAGACTCGGGATTAGGAATTTTTTCTCGAGCTGGGCATGGACAAAATTTCAGGCCCATATTTCGGGGGGTCAAAATTTTTTTCTGGGCCCGGATTGAACCCGGACCATGAGCACCTCTACTCCACAGTTTATCGCCTATGATTCGCAGGTTCGACTTTCCACACGAGCGATCGCACGCTTGTGTGGTCTCAAGCGCCGTATTTCAACTTTTCAACTTTTGCCGTTCTACAGTTACAGTAGGGAGTTACACACCTGATGCGATTTGCAGATTTCCTTCGATCCGAACACTCTTATTCTGCAAATCAATAATCATCGCACCCTTGGTTCTCAGGCAATGTGTCAATCAACCTCGACTACCACTAGTTAGGAATAGAAGCAATGCAGGTTGGAAAAAGCGACAAATACCTTGAAAGCCTCGCTGATCTTCCCCATTCAGAACAAGGAACAAATGAGATGTGATTTATAGCTCTCCACAACAACAACTTCCCCAAATCCCAATATTCTCTCCTCAAATCTCTCCAAATATCACTCCATAACAAAACCTCCAAGACCCATTCAAACTCTTACCCAACAGAGTTCGAAACCACCTCAAACTTTTTCTGCCTCATGCTAGCAAGATAAATATCCTTTTTACTTGTAATGGGATTTGAACCCAAGGCCCCCTCAATAGTTCAACACACCACTTGCCTCTTTGTCACAAGCTCTTTTATTTCACATTTTGTCTTCAATTAACTAAAAGGTCTAAAGGCCAAAGTCCAGGTTCCTTTAAAAGAAAAACCAAAATAAATTGCAAGAACCAAGACTTGAACCCAAGCTCCCTTGCAACCTTAATGGCGCCACAACTACTAGACCACATGCTTCCTTATGATATTTTTTAACACAATAATTTAAAAGGCCTACATCCAAGCATCCAGGGTTTTATCCACTTAAAACCAAAATTTTTGCAAAAGCCCAGGTTTGAACCCAGGACTTTTTCAACTCCTCTCAGGACCCTTAACCAATAAAGCAGACATACTTTTGTACACAGTTTCCAAACCGTTCCCTTGCTCAAGACCTAATACTTCTAGGCCCAAATTCCAGGGCGTTACAAATGTCTTCGATGGGACAAGGATGTTTATGGTGAAATAAATTATATCATTCAGTCTGGTTTGATGGTACAAGGCAATTGAGCCCATGTAACCTTTGGTGACTAACAACTTTATTTATTCGAATAGTTGTCCAAGAGAAGAGGGCTTGTGGGTGACTTCATGATTTATTGGTCTCGAACTCAAAAGTTTTTTATGAAGGTTACTTTTTACACCTTAACGATAATAAATGTGCAGTGTTATAAATGTAGGTAGTTTTGACTTGGTGCTTTATTCACATTTATTTAATTAACAATATTACATTAATATCAAGATAATTAGGCTGGTTTAAATTAGTATTAAAAATAGTTTTCGAAAAATAATTTTTAAAAAATGGATTGATTTTATTAAAAAAATATTTTTTTATGTTTGAAAGATTACGCGTAAAATATTGTGGTTTAGTAAATTTTCCTAAAATCATTTTCTAAAAATTATTGTAATAGCATTTTCTTTTGAAACTCAAAATTTGTTATGAAGATATAATATTTTATAATAAGTAATATCATATATAAAACTTTTTTTTGAACTAATAATCAGACTGGGCTTTATTATATAAAACAAAATTAAATAACAAACTGTCCAAAAAGAAAGAAAAACAAAATCAAAGAAATTGGCCAAAATACTTAACATGGCCCAAGGAGAAAACACCCTAAAACATATTTCAGAATAATCTAGAATAACACAAATATCACCAAAAGTCACCCAATCAGAAATCACTGATTCCCGTCCTACCTATCAACCATCATTTCTCTCTTTATGAATGGTTTCAGTTCTCAAGGAAAGCTTTATCACCAAAAACCTATTCATTTACTTTATTGAGGCTTTCCTTCCTTATTTCCTCTTCTCTGGTTCTTGCACCCTATCGGTTTCCTTTTGGTTTTCGGCATATCCAGTGACACTTTTAACTAGGTACACCTCCTCCATTTTCAACGATTTTGTTGCTAGTATATGTGCTAAAACGTTTGCTGATCTCGGGGTATATACAAACATTAAATTTCTAGATCTAACTGTTATCTGTTGAATATCATGTATGTATACTCCTACCTGTGATTTGTCTTGACTTTTTGCCTTGTATTTTTTTATTATTGATAATGAGTTTCCTTCGATAATGATCTTCGGCCACTGCATTTCAATTCCTATTTGGACTACTTTTCGACATGCAAACGCTTTATCAGCGAAGGCCGATGCCACCTCTTGATGAATTTCTGAACAAGATAAGAGGGTGGTCCCTTCATTGTTTCTGGCCACAATCCCCGAAGCAGATTAGAAATGACGCCCATCGTATGCTCCGTCAAAATTGATTTTTACGGACGCACCAGGTGGGTAACTCCATTTTTTAAACCCCTTTAAAATAATGGGAATTCTTTTTTCAACACTATTTAATTAGGTAATATAATTATTGACGAAACTCACTATTTCCTGACCAGTGCCACTTTTCTTATCATGCATTCTAGCATTCCTTTCTCCCCAAATGGCCCATAGTACACAACAAAAAAGTCGGCTTTGGAAAAAGGGATATTGAACAAAAACCCAGGTAAGCCACTGTAAAAAATCCATATTAGAATCCATTACAATATTCGGGATTGATAATGTTGCCTAGACTTCCACTGAAACAGGGCATTTGCGGAAGAGGTGATCAATTATTTCTGCTCTTCCTCCACATCAAGGGCAAGTTGTAATGTTAACTAGCTTTCTGTGCTGCATGTTAACCCGTATAGGAAAATAATTCCATTATATTCTCCAGATTGTAATCTTGATTTTAGTAGGGAGATTTTGGAGCCAAAGTTTTTTTTGTAGAAATTCCAGTAGTTGGTTTGTAAAACATAAGCTCTAGGGTTTTCGCCAGAATTTTGTAATAGTTTATAAGCGCTACAGACCGAGTACTCTCCCGAAGATTCACTACTCCATAAAAGACAGTCATCGTGGGGTTCTTTCGCCAACAAGATACGGAGGATATTTTCAGCATCTTCTTCCGAAAAGGTATTGACAATCAGCTCCCATTTTCATATTCTTTCATTACTATCAATTAACTCAACAACTTTAGAATCTCACATATTATAAACAAATGAAGATAATCTAAGATTTTCTACATCTGGAATCCAAGCATCGTTATTAATTGAAACATTCATACCTGTACCCACCCTCCAACAAAGTCCTTTCACTAAAACACCCTTCGTCTCCTAGATACTTCTCCATATATAAGAACTTGTATTTTCCAATCGAGAATTTAGAAAATCATCATTCGAAAAATACTTTTATTTTAGCATTCATGCAACCAGAGAGTTTGGGTTATTTATAATCCTCCACCCTTGCTTCACTAGTAATGAGATGTTAAACTAAGTCATACTTTTAAAACCCATTCCCCCCTCTTCTTTTGAACGGCACATATGCTTCTACTGGCACCAATGTATTCCTTTTTTCCCATGGTCTTTTTGCCACCAAAATTTAGCAAAAATGTTTTCTAATTCCCCACATAAAGATTTTGGTAGAAGAAAGCATGACATAGCATAAGTTGGTATTGCCTGGAGCATTGATTTAATGAAGACCTTCTTACCCCATTGTGATAGTAACCTTGTACTCCATCATTCAATTCGCAAATAAGCCATATCTTTTAGATTTTGAAAGGACTCTTCCTTTCGTCTTCCGACCACATTAGGGAGTCCTAAGTATTTTTCCAGATTTGTTGAGCTTCTTACACCTAATAATGTCGAGATTTTTTCTTTTTTCCCCTCTATTGTGTTCAAGCTATAGAAGATCGTTGATTTATTAAAATTTACACATTGGCCTGAACATCGTTCGTATTCCTTCATAATTTCTTTCAATATCAACACTCCTCTATTTGTTGCTTCACTGAATAGAATACAATCATCTGCGAAAAGTAAGTGTGATATCTCTGGTCCCCTTCTGCTAGCTTTTGCTCCTTTTAACAAGCTATCTCTCATTGCTAGTCTCATCAAAGATGAAAGTCCTTCACTACATATCAGAAAAAGGAAAAGACTAAGTGGATCGCCTTCTCGAAGCTCTCTGGTAGGTTGAAAAATGTTTCCCCTTCTCCCATTAATGTTTACTGCATAAGAAACTGTGGAGATACATTTCATAATTAGTGCCACCCATTTCCCTAAAAAGCCCATCTGTAGCATTACTTCCTTTAGAAAACCCCATTTAACTATATCGTAAGCTTTGCTCATATCTAACTTCACTGTATATTTTTTTTCTCGGTACGTTTCTGACGAAAAGTGTGTAAAATTTCATAGGCTAAAATTACATTTTCAGAAATTAATCTTCTGGGGACGAAAGCACTTTGGGCAGTGTCAATACATCTCCCAATGACTTCTTGAAGGCGATTTGCTATTGTTTTCGCCACAATTTTGTAAATAACCGTGCACAAACTAATAGGTCTAAAATTAACAAGACTTGTAGGGTTTAGAATTTTTGGGATAAGCACAATATTCGTTAGATTAAGAGAGTCAAAATCCTTACCATCATTCACAATTCCCAAACAGAATATTTTGACATCTTTACCTACAATGTGCCAAAATCACTGAAAAATAGTGTTGGAAAACCGTCAGAGCCTGGTGCTTTAGTAGGCCATATTCCTTTCAAAACCGAATGAACCTCTTCTGTCGTATAAGCTGATAATAAAGATGTATTGATATCAGAGGAGATATTGATTTCAATGCCCGTTAGTAGGTGGGATAAATCCTCAATTCCATTAGATGAAAATAACTTCTGAAAAAATAAAGTAGCAGCCTTGTTGATCTCTGTTTCGTCAGTAATTTTTCCTCCTTTATCTGATTCCAACCTAGATATTGTGTTTATCCATCTACGAACTAGGGCATACTTGTGAAAAAAGACAGAATTCTTATCCCCTAATTGAAGCCAATTGGCCCGCACCCTTTGTTCCCAATACATTTCATTTTTATCAATCTTCATATTAAGTTGAATTTTGGTATCAATAAGCTTTGCCATCGTATTTTTATCCTTCTCTTTTGCCATTAGATTTTCAAGTTCCTTTGTGAGCTTTCTCTTTAATCCCTCTTGACCTTTTTTAATTGCACTTGCCTATCTCTTCAATCTGAACTACAACTCAATTTTTTCAATTAGCGTTCCTGTTGATAACTTCCAAGATTCATTGATTTCTTGTTCGTTAGACTCCTCTATGGTCCACCATGCCTCTAATTTAAACCTTGGGATCCCCATACAAATATTTCCACTATTTGTATTAAAAAGGAGTGGACAATGGTCCAATATTGAATGAGTTAAGTGTTGAATGCTGCCCTTTGAAAAAAGATGCATCCATTTTTCATTCGCAAATCCCCTATTAAGTCTCTCCTTAATGTTTGCTTATGGTAGATTTCCCCTTTTCCATGTAAACAAAACCCCCAAATACCGCTAGTTGGCATTCCTCTAAAGCCTCACAGAAGGCCTCCATTCTTCTCTCCTCCCTCGGTATACCTCCACTTTTTTCAAATGAATACATGATTTCATTAAAATTATCACTTACCAACCAAAGATGATTTTGTTCTTGACCCAATTTCCTTAACAGATTCCACGAAACATTCTTATTGTTTACATAAGGTGAATCATAAAACCCCGTAAATCTCCATTCGTCATTGATATTTTCCTCCTTAATCATCACATCAATATGGCTTTTTGAGAAACTTCTTAAGCTAACCGTAATATCCCCTTTCCATGCCAAACATAGCCCACCTTGAGAACCTTCTGCTTCAATGTCAATCCCTCATTCTGACTTTTTCCATACGTTTCTAATCAATTTCTATCTTTATTAAGAAGACCATTTGGGGGTTATGCTGCTTCAACGAATACCGCAACCTCCATATTGCCCATGGACTCCCCAATCCATGAACATTCCAACATATAGTTTTGATTACGACTAGTCGACGTTCCTTTTGGCAGTCATCGATCCATAAAAGTTGGGAACACAAATTTGTTCCGATTTTTCTACCAACACAACTGAAGAAGCTTCGATTTGCACGTCTTTTCCTTCACGTTTCGTTCTTTTTACTCCGTCTTCATAAGGATTTCTTATACAGCATTCTTCGGTTTCTAATTATGTAGATTTCCTCTTCCTCATTATGCTATCTTCATTACTTTGACTCATCAAGACCACTGGACCAATTCTTTTTCAGCTTGTCTTCTTGACTGGATTTGATTTATCTTCCAACATACTATTTCTTTCAATTACCCTTTCATTTTTCTTCATTGCAGACCCTTCCTCCTGCTTCTTCTCCATCTCCTCCAATCCTGTTGATTGTAATTTATCTTGTAAACTCCAAACCATAGTATTCTCATCTTCTGGTTGTTTAATAAACTCAGGTAGCATCTCTGTGACTCCTATATAAGAGTATTGAGGCATTATCTTTTTTAAGAGGGCATTAAATTCATACTTTCCTTCCCAATTAAATATAATTCAGCTTTTAATGATAAAGAGTATGGTGGATCGTCTCTAATTTTATTTTTTTCTGCAGGAGTTAGCCCAAGACAGTCTTTGAAACCGTGCCCCATTATTCCACATCCGAAGCAGAAAATCAGTAGCTTCTCATATTTAAAGGAGATCCATGATTTCTATTGATTATCAATTGAGACAAAAATACCTCTACGGAGGGGTTTTTACACATCCATTTTGATTCTAAGGCGACACAAATCTCTATTGATTTCAGATCTAATTACTCCTCCAAAAGTAACCCCAATGGCATGCAATAAATCTTTTTTATCGAATTCTGGTAAAGACGGTTCGATCTTAATCCAAAATGGGGAAGAATTAAGTCAGATTTGACTTCTTTCCATCGGTTTAACCAACCGATCAAATAGAACAAGATTTTTCTGAAACAACAATGGCCGCCCCTCCATAACTGTCTCTAGATCTTCTTCAGTATCAAACACAATCAAAAAAAGATTTTGCCCTGCCAATTGAATCTCAAATTTTTTCCTCGTCTTCCAGATGCTTTTCATCTGTGCCCTAAAACTATCCGGATTGTAGGATTTTTCTATCCATATTGTGAAAAGTAGAGTTGGTTTCACGTTTGGTACCACTATCGAACACTTAATCGATAATCGGATTAGTTCTTTTGCTAGAAGAGATATCTCATCACCTCCCACCCTATCATCGCCACCGCTTTCCTCCATCCCAAGTGATTAAATATAAATTTAATAATAAACAATATCTAATTAAAACTTAATTTAAATTACATATATAACAGTGAAAAGATTTGTCAAAGGTTTGGGTAGCCTGTACTGCCCGATAGGTCCAACTCAACTTGGATCGAGTGTGGACAAGGATTTTCACCTTGGGTCGGTTCAGCTCGGCCTAAATTCAATTTAAATAAGAAATAATATTTATAAATTTAAATTTAATTATAAAATATATAAAATATAAAATAAAAATATATTTAATATTTTATTAATTTTTGAACGGAAAAAATTATCTTTGCTTTTTTGGGGAGGGGGGACGGGCTTAGGCTTGAAAATTTTTTTTTTGAACCGGACCTCGATCCAACCCATAGACACCTTTAAGAGTGAATAGTGACACTTAAAGTTAGAAGGGATAAATGAAACTAAGCATGATTTAAACAAAATAATTAAAATATTCATATTATATACTATAGAATATTTATTATTAAATGTTTATAAACTGAAATATATATTTATTATTAAAATATTAGTATAAATTTTTAATAACATATTTAGAAATTCATTTAAAATTTAAAATTATTGTTGTTAAAATTTATTATTAAAATAATAAATTATATTAATACATTAATAATTTATTATAAATAATTAAATGGATATATTTATTAAAAATTTATTAATACTATAACAGTATAAGGCTTCATTGAAGTTAATTTTTATATAAAATTAAAATTCTTTTTCAGAAAAACATTTATCTTATAAGTTATTCTTGGTAAAACAAAATTACCCTAAGAAGTTTGAAGTGAATATTTCAATTTGTATTCTTGGTTGAAGATGTGCTTTGTGGGTAAAGCCTCCTCTTATGCATCATGATAAGCATATTGAAATAGATTGAAGGTTAAGTAAAGACTATATCTGGGATAATTGAAGGATATCATATCATTATCTCACTTATCCCTTACTTAGAGATTTATAGGTAATCTAGCTGTAAGATTGAAAGAGAGCTTAAAGGCATAATTGAGTTAATATTATGAACAGAATTTTATACTGGAGAAAGTTCATACCAAATCTAATTCAATGATGCTTAAATTATTTTCTTATAGTTTTTATAATAACATTATTCTAGATTAGGTCCTATTGAGAAATTTTATCCATACCAAATTTTCAAAACCATTCAACCGACACCTAATGGTCAAATTTTCTTTTACCTTTTACCATTTGTAAAGCAGTGGGAAAATTTTATGCCGTCAAAATATGTTTTAACCCCCTGCACTTTCATCTATTTGAAATTTAGTTACAAAATTTAATCAAATATCTGCAGCTGCAAATTAGAAATTGCTTTGTTTTTTATAATTAAAAAAGAGGTATGCAGTCTATATATTATCATCATACCATCACGTTACAAGTTCTCTTATTTTTTTTCTGATACCCAGAGGTAAAAAAAAGCTGTAAAGCTGTTGATCTAATCATGAATATGAACACTTGTTTATACGAGAGCTTGTACCCAAACTGAATCATAAACTATTAGTGCGGTCAAGATTTAGCAACCTCAATTCATATTCACAAACTTTTAATTAAATTATTCACTTTTGAAATTTCGAGATTGAAAATATTAGTTTTTATGGGAGCATACTTTAATCTTCCATAGCTAACAAACTTTAGATATGTTCATGGGTTGGGTTATTTGCCTAAGCCCAAATGTCCGTCTAAAATTTGGAAGAGTTTGAACAAAAATATTAGGCCCAAAAAATAGGTTTAGGCAAAAATATTATGCTTGTTTAAAATATGAGCCAACTTGGACTTGAACATTAAAGACTTGAGATCAACTCATTTTTAAGTTTATAATACTTTATATTGTTATTTTTATATATTATGTAATTTAAAACATATTAAAAAACAAACTTATACTAAATATATAATACTTGTTATGTACTTATGATCACCAACCCGAAAACTAAACATGATGGATACGTGTAAGCCTTACAGTACGAAGCTTGCAAGGGGAGCTCGCGGTCTCGGCTTACATATGCCCAACAGGTAACCCAGAGCAGTACACGTGTCCAACGTGCATAGAGTCTACTAAGAACATCAATTTTATGAACAGTAGCTATGTATATAAATATTCGATTGTCCTCTTTAATGAGACACGACGAAAATTACTCAACAATACTACTCTAATATAAACATTAAAATAATGTTAAGATGACTATATAAAATAATAATAAATAATAAATAATAAATATATAAATTATTAATATTAAAATAATATAATATAAATATTTAAAAAAATAAAAAAATAATATAGGCGAGCTTAAAATGGGATTGAGTTAATCTTTTGCAAATATGAGTGGGTTTTGATAAAAAAATTTGGCCCATATTTCAGGCCGGACTGAGTTTAAGTAAGCATAAAGTATGTTAATATTATATTTAGACCCACCTAAATCCAGTATAATCCAACCCATGAGTACATCTAATTTATCTTTCCTTATATTCTTTTAAATCCTGTTTTTTTTTTAAAAAAATGGAAGATAAGGAAATTATTACATCTACTATAGATTTTGTGTTGATTTCCAAACAATATATGAAGGAAAGTGCAATGCAGGGGACATTGTGAATGGAAAGGGAATTTATTCCAAGACTAATGTGTTTTGTCCTCGTATTTTGAAAGAATAGACATGATCTATTTTGTTTGGTTGAGAAAGATTTGGTTGTATATACGTTGGGATGCCTCATTTTTGTTGAAGTGAAATGGACAAAATTCAAAGCAAATATTTAACTATGATTTGGTGAAATATGCTTACTTTTCCCCCATCCCAATGTTGTTTGCTTCAACTGGTACTTGTTCTCCATTTATCCAACAAATCCCATTTTTCTAGCTAAACCATTCAACAACCCAAAAATCAACACATTTAGATCCAATATCTCACCAATTTGGTTTTTATATATACTTATTTTACAGTATACTTTTTTTTATTTAATAAGTATCTTTAAAAAATTTACATGAGTTTTTTTTTTTTTAAATATATATTTTTAATTATTTTATTATAGCTTTGTAAAATACTTATCTGTCCCTGATCTGTTTGTGGAGTCTAAAAAATTCATTAGCAGTGTACTAAATAATTTTATTTTTAAAAAATTGATGATTAATGTTATGATGATGATGATACTTTTATCTTTTCATAGTTTTATATAATTTTTAAATAAAACATTTAACAATCATATATCCAATGTTGATTGAGCCTTAGCTCAGTTGCATTGTTGTTGTTAGAACAACTAGGTGGATGCGAATTCAAATACACTTAAGTGTGTTTTATCTTTCAATTTACGGGTGAGGAGGGCTTATAGGTAATTTAGGTATTTCCTCAAAAAACATACATATCTAAAGATTAAACAATCTATAATAAGATTAATATACAAATTCTTTATCTCTTTCCAAATCATAGGTGTGATATAATCTAGTAATCACCTAAAAATGACATATGTTTGGAAATTTTAAGGGAGCATTTGATGCTTTCTCCTATTATGATTTCAATGGAATACGATTCCTTGGAATGTGATTGTCAAGAATGTTACTTTACAACATTTGGTATACATTGGAAGATATTAATTAAAATATCAGTAAAGTTACATTATCACGTTTGGTTAACTAAATACGTTCTTAAGAATGTAATGATAATTTATGAATTTACCTTTCCTCAATCAAATATGATATTCATGTACTTAATTTTTATAATGAACTTTATTCTTAATAAATATTTAATAACAAAGTTTAATTGGTCATTCTTAAATTATTATTTTTAATTTATAATTTTAATTCGTGGTAAAAAAATTATAATTTTAATTGAAAACAAAATTATTTCAAATTTGTTTTGCATATAATTTTTAAATATAATAATGCATATATAGAATCATGGATATATAAAACTTGTTTTGGAATAAATTAAAAAAACTTGAAATCACGTTTTATTTTAGCTAAAGGCTAACTCATAGAAATATAAGAAAAATAGTTGATTTCGAGTACTACTCTTAGCAAAATTACAAATAATTAAATCATATGAATGTAAAACCATAGGCTTTCTCTAACACACAATTCTTACACAACTTAAATGGAACAATTCGACCCATTTCCTACAAAACAAAATTAAGTATTTCATACAAATACAAGTGCTAAATCAAACTTGTAGCTAGGGAAAAAATAAAACCAAGGAAAACATTTACCTGCGAAGAACCTGTTAAAGTAATAGAAAAAATCAAGTACAGCAGGAAGAAGGAAGGAGGCAATAGCTTCTTCTTCTTCTTCTTTTACTTTTATTAATATATTATGTAACACCCCATACCTGACCCGATCGTCAGATCCGAATTACAAGGTGTCCACTTGTTGCCGAAGCAAGTACGATAAACTACATTCAAATAATACTATTAAATGTTCAGTTTCAACCCAATCATGCATACAATACAATATACAATAGTGTTCGGTTTTATACGAGCTTACAAAATCTCTAAAACTAACTCGAGATCGAAATAGGACTAAATTATAATAATTTCAAAATATCGGGTAAACATTGCAATGTCAAGGGGTTCTATAACACCCCTAACCCCTCTCTGTCATCAAATTAGGGTCACGGGTATTACTAACCAATTAGAACATTTAATTACAACATAAGCAAAGGTGAAAACTGACAATTAACATCATATGATACAGGGAATAGAACATGTTAATTTAATTTTTCATACTATTATCTTAAACAACCGAATGATGAGATAAGCTATGCAATGCTAAATTTGGTCTTCCACTGTCTACACTATTATCACTATTTATCCTCTTTTGAAAGTTACAAGTTGGATACATAGCAATACTATTCCAATTATTAGCATCAAAGTATTGAACTATACCCGACTATTACCTTTGATGATATTAGTAGAATGACCTACTTCACCTAGTTTAGGTTTGCTATTTCATTAAAAATCAGAGTAAAATACTCTTACAATCCTTAATACGAGTTTACATGACCCTAAAAATAGCCTAAAAACATACAGGGGCTAATTTAAAACGATTTTGAAAGTTTAGGGAAATTTTCAAAAAAACTTAGAAACAGGGGTTACACGGCTGTGTGGCCAAGTCGTGTGGCTCTCGAAGTTAGGACACACAGTCGTGTCCCAGCTCGTGTCTCTACCCGTGTAACTCACTAACTTAAGACACACAGTCATGTCCCAGCCCGTGTCTCTGCCCGAGTAACTCACTGACTTGGGTCACACGGCCATGTGACAGATTGTGTCTCAGGCTGTGTGTACCTAAATGCACCTTAAAACTCAAGTTTACCAAATCATGTTTACTTGGACACTAAGCAACCCAATTGCCAGCCCTTTAACTTATTCAAAACCCGATTAAACATGCTTAAATCATGCCTAAACATCCATATTAAATGTCTAACCAATGTAACCCCCAATGGTACCACATTTTATATTTTCAAACACATTAGTAGAACATCAACCATATGAACACATAAATACCACTACACATAGGATTTCTAAAATCATCACATTTCATAACAACTATCATTCAAAAGACCTCTTAGGTACATGTCATTACAAAATAAAACATCACCACACTTGAGTCTAGGATCGTTGTTGGATGCCGAGTCATCGATAAACTAAAAAGTACCTAACCAGCATTTGTGAAACAAAACTGTAAGTTGAGTATAACTCAGTGGTATTTCTATAATCTGAATATTAAAACAAGATATAATTACATGAAATGCTCAAACTAAAATTCACTATAAGTTTAAATCATGCAATTTTTATGGCAATACTACTTTATTTTACACATTTTGCAACATTAAGACATGGCATTTTCAATTATACAAATACCCAATTTCTATTTTAGTTTCTAGTATGCATTTCATTTTTCAACTCTTGTTATTTCAATAGCCTCTCATAAATCATTCTATATTTAATCATGAATTGGCACCATCCAAACCACATTATTGATCCATATTCCATTTGAACATAGTCAATCTATGTTCATGGCTCAATCCAAAATTCCATTCCATTCCAATCCATTTCACATATTACATTTCCATTTCGCATATATAAATTTCATAATTCATATTTATTTCCCTATTAACACGACTCGGACTCGGATGGATACGTGGACCCAACCAACACACCAGTTTGGCACCCAGTGCCTTATCAGATAATTTTGAAGTAATAACTGCACCTAACGTTATAATACATTGACACCTAGTGTCTCATCGGTTAAACCGAAGTAAATTGGCACCGAGTGCCTCATCGACTCGAACTCGAAGAAATCCTAAAACTCTTCCTATCCTATGGCATGCCATCTATATCAAACTTAGCCCGAAACTATTAATAGGGTTTCATGTCACTTTTCAACACAACCAATGTCTTAATTTCATATATGTATATTATCACATATAAGCATATATCCAATTTGATAGTAACCATATTTTCTCAATACATATATCCAATTCAACAGTCATAAAAATACCACATTTCTCAGTATTCATAATCAAGTCATTGTAATCATCATTTTATTTAATTCAACCCAAATGTACAAGAGTTCTCACCTCAATTACTTACCATACACAAACAACTCAATATGCAATAATTCACAATTTAGTTTGGACTATAGAAACACAAACTGTATATTCCAAGATATTCGACGTCGACCTTGTCTTTCCCCTTCTTACTCGAGGATTTCGGAATGACGTTTTTATCTTAAACCCTCCAAAATTTCCAATGGTCGTTCGTACTATTCTTTCTTCCCCTTATTCGAAACAATGGTTGCATGCAAGAGAATTTCATTCTCTTTCATTCCACTACAATACTCCGTTCTTTTATTTTGTTTTCATTTTATTTATTCTTATTATTATTATAAGACATATATATGTATTAAGTTAACATAATAAATATCACAATTGCTCCCTTTTGACAGTCCACTTAAAAGAACAATGGTATAATTGCTACCTTAATCCCTTTAATTTATTTCAATTTATAATTCAATTTTAACACCTACGCGATTTAGAACTTGTACCTTAATAACTCCTAATTTCACGAAAATTACTTATCCAAAATTTAATTTTCCTCTAATATATCTCCATAAATATTTAATAATAATATTTATGGGTCTAACTTGTAGAGACGGAGTCCAGAAAAAACACTTTCTGACACCCCTGACTATCGAGTTGTTACAGGTTCCTCGTCACAACGCAACATACTGAGTAGAACTCATTACAACAACCAAAGCCTAACGTCACGCTGTGGCATGGAAACGTGATCTTATTGCGACGACCACAGATTGACATGCGACATGACATACTGTTTTCAAATGGTTAATTTTGGTACTTGTTTACAAACACCAAAAGCTCTTCAAATTTAATTGCAATTATAATTTCTACCAAATCTATATACTAAATAAGTCTATTATGTCTAAATGTACTATTTATTCACACAAACATTCAACTATTTCAACAATTTCATTCAAGTCCTTCACTAGACTAATTGACATTTATATACATATGCATATGAACACATTTCCAAATAGAATATTAATATATCACAAAACATACCTAACAAAAAGGTTATGACATTCATAATTTCATTTATTTCACATATGGCCAAATCGAAATATTAATTTCGACTCAACCTAAGTACATGCCATACTTGAAAGAAAATGAAACTTTACAAACTTTGCTGAGTGGGGGATTGCCTCTTGGATGCTGGATCTACTTATCGCATTCTCGAAGATCTACTAAACCTACGCATGGAGAAAACAAACTGCACACTAAGCGAAAATACTCAATGGTAATTCCATGAATTAAGATAAAGTAACATGTATTAGAAAATTATCGCAAAGTATATAATATCAATGGTAAATAAATTTAAGTTATTTATCAACTACCTATATTTAAATCGTTTCCAATTTCAATTCATACAACTCTAATTTTCATTGAACATCTATATATATCATTTAACCCACCATTCAATCGCTTTCTGGAGTTTATCAACTCATTCGTATTCGTTCGGTCCCTATGGCTTGTTTTCAGTTGATTCATATAATAGTTTACACACCTTATCTATCTTAGCACACATATAAGCACAATATACCAATTCATCAACATTCTATATTTTTTATACTATTCTTATAACACCCCACACCCGGCCTAGACGTTATGGCTGAATCTTGAGGAATTACATAAACACGTTTAGAAACTCAAAAGTAATCCTTGTAAATTGGGTGATCTTTAAATTTTAATTTCTGCAAACCTCTTTCTAGTTTTTTTTAGAAAATTTGTGTTTATGGTTGTTCGTTTTACAGAAAATCATCTAGTTGTTTACTTAGTTTCTCAGCAGAAATTTTAGAGTATTAAAATTTGAAAACCGTGACTCTAGGTTGTAAAAGCGTATAACTTTTCCATTTAAAAATGATAATTACCAAGTCCAACGAAAACAAACCAAAACCAAAAAGAAAATTTACAAACAGTTACACCGTTTAAAAAGTCCGAATTTAAATTTAAAAACAGAACCCGTCATATTTTATTAAACAAAAATCCAAATCGAGCTCCCGCATGCCGCCGGTCCTAAGTTTACTGATTACCTAAGAAGATAAAATATAGGTGAGCTAACAAAGCTCAGTGTGTAACTCAGCCCTCATGCATAAAACATATGGCAAATATTCATACAGATTTAATAACTGAACAAACACAAATAACATGGCATTTTTATGCAATGCAACATAATAAGTAGATCAAATACAGATGGCATGACATATCGTGCGATGAAACACATTACACATATCAAAAACAGATCCTATCTCCATCCGCTACACACCATCTCTGTCTCACCCAACACACCAAATAGGGTAATTAATACCCATCCAACCCCATACACCAAAATAGTGAGCTTATGTCACTTTACAGAAAATTGTAGTCAAGCTGCCAGAAATAATGCGGTAATCTACCAGAATTAGATAAGTGTGATCAAGCCACTAGAAAAGATATGTGGTTAAACCACCAGATAAGGTAGATTATTAAACTGCCAACACTTCCTCTGTCACATAATTATCCACCCCAATGCACATTCAACAATTTAGCCAGATTCTCAGATCCTCACAGTTCAAACTGTAACCTCCCAAACCCGGCCTAAACGTTATGGCCAAATTGTGAAAGTCACATGAGACACCTAAACTAAAATTCTAACCTATTGATGGTCGAAAACCTTAAATGCACTTTCTCCTTTTTTTAATAAAATCGCGGTTACCTTTTTTATTTTGAGAAAAATGTTCATTATTAAAATTCAGTCTTTATTAAGTCAGGGTTGTAGCACTGGAATGGTTTTCGAAAAACTCTTTGCACATCATAGCTTTTGAAAAATAACTTTGGTTATCTTGATTGTAGCGGAAAAACTGATTTAAAACCCAATTATTAATTAAGCCAAGTAACATACGTAATCCAATTTCAGTATGTAATAATAAATCATTCACATGTGTGAACCTATGCATGCATGAAAAATCCCCAAAACAGAAATAGTCCCAAACCACAGTTCAAATCGCTTTACAATTCAAAAACCAAATAAACTTAGGGAATTTTAAATAAAAAATAAAAAAATAGTTTGAAAATGAGCCCGAAGTTCGTCAAATGTTCGCATGCCAAATCAGGTCCTAATTTCGTTCATTACCTAAGAAGTTGAAGTAATGGGGTGAGCTTAACAAGCTCAGTGTGAGTCTAAACAATTAATTATTTAGCATACATTCAAGCCCGATCACCATGCTAAACCATCAATTATATCACTAAAATCATTATTAGCATTCAAGTTTTTGAGTTAGGACCCACACCTTAATTTACTCTCTTCCGCAGCACACTTGCAAATCTTGCGGTTTCTCTAATAAGCTTTAAAATTTAACCTAAATTAAAAATCAGTATTAAAATCAATCAATATACCTCCTAAAAAGCCCCCAAGTGCCCATTTATGGAATCAATCTAGTCATTATAATTATAACTATTTTTCAGATCCAAACTAGTTAGGTTTCTTACCCCAATTTGACGCGAATCACACGCGCAAACATCTTTCGGCTTTACTGCTTATTTGGGGCGCTTAAGTCGGCACCTAACACATTTATATAATGAAAAATCAGTAGCTAATCTATGTATTAAATTATTTATTTGATCAATTAACAATCTTTCCCCAATGTCTAAACCGAAACTATACACTAGTTTATAATCAACCACACTTACGCTTCTTGAAAAGTTAGATCTGAGTCGCCGATTGATCAAGACCGATTTTCCCTAATTTACACATGATTAAGTGCTGATTAGGAAGGGTTCAAGAACCCAAGATAATGCTGGAAAAATATGGGAAGAAATTAAATAAAAACAGCCCCTTTTCTTGCCCATTGACGCGCGTACCACCACCAACGGTGGCCAAATTGGGGCTGATTTGAAACCACTGTTAAGATCACTTAGAAGGCTGAAAAAATACTCATTAAATATTTAAAAATCCCCCAAATTCCATATCTTGAAGTTTGAGTTTTTATCTCACAAGATTCATCTAGAAATTGAGAAAAAAAAACTTACACAAACTAGGTGATAGAGGCAACAATAGCACTTCTTGGCAACAATGAAAGTCGTTCTTGGAGATTCAAAATTTCAGATTTTGAGTTGGGCAATTAAGGGAAAGTGGCAGCAAGATTGAAGAGAAGATGGTGCAAGATCTTATGGAAAAAGAAAAGGAAAAGAGATGGTGGTGCAAGGGTTTGGGCGACGACAACAAGGAAGAAAGTAAAAAAAAATGAAAAAGAGAGAAGGACAGGAGAAAGAGAGGGAGACTAGGGTGGGGAGAATTGGATTAAAGGATAATTAATTTGTGTAAAAATAATATTTATATCTAGGTCTAAAGGGCATGAATGACACACACATTAAAAAAACAAGCGATTTTGCAAAATTTTATTATTTTACAAGGGAAAAGATTTGAACTTGGGGCCTTAATTTAATTCTATGCTTTTCTATTTATCAATTAACCACTAGGCTATTTCCTTATTTTTAAATAAATTTTCTCTCTTATTAATCTAAAATTCAGAATGTTACATGCTTTACATATAAGAAACATATTATCAATACACTCAAAATTTTCAGATCAGATACAGAGTTACATGAATAACATGCTTACAAAAATTAATCTTACAATAAAAAATCTATAGTTTTCATATATCAGAATCATGATTATCGCCTAATAGACCACAAATTATTGATGACCTTGAAACACACTCAAAATATGACCCTCACTAAAATTTTCTGAAAAATGGGCCCACATGGTCGTGTGACGTCGACAATAAGCTTTTTGGCTTCGTGCCATTCATATATTTTCGAGATTGAAGTTACACACCTAACTGTTTTTCGATGCCAACACAACAACAACAAATCTAGTACCTAAAACGACACCCAACTTACGAATTAGTGACAAAAACGAGAACTGACCCTTGCTTTCTAAAGCATTCAACCCAAAAATCATAATACATTCGATCCTTGTAAACTAAATAACTTACCCTTTGAAGAGAAGATTGTTGATACTCAACCAAACAGAGGAAAATATGCTACTTGATTCTCATGTAAACAGAATCATACATTAAAAATGATTAGCCGTCCATTGTTACGACAAATCGAAAAATAAGATTCACAAGAAGTGAGCGGATAACACATATATCATCGAAAGGAACTACTATTACAAAACCTATTCCCCCTTACCCCGCATGACCAACAATGAAATCCAAAAGTGGACGTTAGCACAACCCAATTCGACAGTAGAGAAGAAGGAAGAAAAATAAGGGAAAAGCGAGGAAGAAAGAATGAACAAAGGAATAGCAAAAAAGAACTTACTGTAAAAAAATGGAGAAAAGAAAGGAACAAGAAAAACAAAATCAGAATGTGAGAAAGAATGATAATAATGAAACGACAAAACAAAAAAAAGAAAAGAAAATTTTAAGGGAATGGTAGTTTTTAGTTTTTTTTTTGTTAAAATAATGATATAGATATTTACTAAACCCAACCAGATTCCCCTATCAAATTATTAGGAATTTAAACTTAACTAACATTCTAATACTTGGGCAACACCACAATAGGGAATAAAAATAAATTTCGTTTTAAACATAACAAGATTTAAACTTGGGATTTCTGGGTAAGTTGAAACCATACTAAACCAACAGATTCGTTCTTGTTAATAATTGAGCAAAAATAATAGATAAGCTTAATATTCAAAGTCAGGGATTAGGGAAAAATGCTAAAAATTCAAGGGAAGAGATTTGAACACAAGACCTCAAACACAAATAATTAACACTTAGCCACTAAACCAAATTGCTCATTTAACATAATTTTCACAATTCAAAAACAAGAACTTTGGGGCGTTATAATTCTTGTCATCTCGAGTGGCCCGACAACAATGACTTTTTCTATCTATACTTACTATACCATCCTAGGTGACCAGGCAAAAATGGTTCACACTATACAATATATTACCATCTCGAGTGGCCCGACAATGATGGTTACTCTATTTCAATATTCTACCACCTCGGATGGCCTGACAACAATGGGTCTCTAATTCAATCTTCTGCCATCCTGTATGGCCCGACAATGATGGCTTGCACAATTTACTTATTCTACCATCCCAGATAGCTCGGCAACGATGGCATTCAACATCTGAACATTCTACCATCCCGAATAGTCTGGCAACAATAGTTTTCAACCTATGGCATGTCAACTAATTGAACGGTACTCGGGACCATTATTAGGGTAACATCGAATCAATATACATTGTAACCATACATCACATTTGAATCTCATAATCAATTCATTTCATATATTGCATACCATGTAGTATTCCGTATCGTACTCATTTATCCTATATTCAACTAATACACAGTTTTGACATTTAATACTATAACACAATTCAATTTAATACATGCTCTCAATCACATTCACAACCACAATCCAATTCATTTTTCAATCACATATATTCATGTTATACACATACTACCAAATATCATATATCCATTCAATCATACTACTTTCTATTCTATTCAATTTAGTCCCTGTCTCAATATTCAATCTCAACCATAACGATTCCATTCAAACAACCATTAACAAATTACCTCAACATGGTATAATGTAAAATGTCATGAATATGCAGTAAATAAATTAATCCCGAATCATAGAAATACAAATCGGGGTTTTGTGTTGCTTGTCGACAACTCTTGCTTTTGTTTTCCCTCTCAATGGCCTGGCATCGACATTAGCTAAATTAAGGGTTGAATGTTTTCAAAGCTTGGAAAATTTCTCTTTGTTGAAGAAGAATGTGGTTTTGATCCACCAATTTTAACTTATATAGTCCAATTAGTGCTTAGTTAATTAATTTAATCATGCTTAGTTTACTTTAATCATTCATTAATTAAGCCTAATGGCATCCTACATCATCATCCACTATCCACCATTTTTAACCATTTTAGTCTTTTGAATAATTGCTACCTAAGTCTCCAAGCCTTTTTCTAATTAAAATTATATAGTGATTGAATTTTTACAATTTATAAGTCTATGTACCTTAAGTAACTAATTAATTGATGAAATTACTCAGCCATTCTTTAATATATTTGTATATTAACTTATAAATATTTTTATTTAATATTTACAAACTCGATTTACAAAAATAGGATTCTAATATTGTATTTTTCGACACCACTGAATTTTGAGTCGTTATAGACTAATACCCTAAACCAATATAAAATAGGATTAACTTCGCCTTAATATTTTTTTAACTTTCCAATCTACATGTGAAACTAACTTTCCCATATTTTATCATGAGAATCATATTGTCATTTTCATGAGAAAATAACTTCCAAGAGAAAGTTAGATTCCAAAGGAAGTAAATAAAAATTGACATATAGAACGTTGGAATTACATTAAATTTCTAGGAAAATGTCTGCTTTCCATCATACTAAGCATTACCTAAAATCTAAACTCTGGCATTTTAAAAATATAAGAAAAATAAAGAGTTGCATATGCTTCAAATCTCAAATCTAACGAATTTATCTATAAGCTTCCCTTTCAAACCTTAAAATCACAACAAAAACTAAACTAGCCTTTTTTGTGAGTATCATCACATTAGAGATGCATGCTATTGAAGGTTGTAAACCAAGTATTACATGAAAAATAAATAAATGGGAAAAGTACACCAGCAATCACTCAACTTTCAAAAAATAACAAATTAGTTCTACTAACCATTTTTCATTACAGACGTACCGTACCAGAAAAGTGACCTGGCATTTAACCAGCTCCTTACTGTCATTTAACCAGCCAGTTGAAGGGTTTGCTGCCTAGCTGGGAATAGAAGAAGAAGAAGAAGAGAATAAAAAAAGAACAAGAAAAACAATTTTTTTACCCAAAAAATTCATTAATTAAAATTTTAAATAACTTCCATTAACCCATAAATTAAAACCCACAAAATCATCATTAACCCAGAAATTTAATTCATATCTCTCTTTCATCTATGTTCTACAAGAAGAAAAAAATCCATGAAATCATTAACCTAAAAATTAAAATTCTTCATTTCTTGTCTCTGATTTCATCTCTTCTTCTTATAGAAAAGAAAAACCCAGAACATGTAAGAGCACAAGTTAATAGAGAATGGTCCTCTCAATCAGTGTCCAAATATCATCTTCTTCATCGATTAACCTGAAAGAAAAGAAAAGAAAAACCCAAATTTCCCCTAGAAAAACTCATCTCACAGAAAAGCTTAGAACTTTTGGATCCAAGTACTTTAGGTTGAAATGGGATTAGTTCAAATCCCATTAAAGTTCTGTGTGGGAATTGATCAAAAGAAGGCCAGAACTTGAGATGGTTATAGAACAAACTTAGAAATTGGAGCCATTTTCTTTTTTGAATGAAGAACGTAAGATTAAAAAAAATAGAAATCCCCCCCAAAAAAAATCATCTCCTACACCAATTAACATAAAAAATGAAGAAAAAAAGTCAAATCTTTATTCAAAAAAATCCATAGTTCGAATATATCGTGTCTGTCAAATCTTCCATGACGATAATGAGTCGAGTTTTCCCTTCTCCTTCCAGCTCTTTCTAGAATGGGTTTTCTTCAAATGAAGAAAGTATGCTATTTGAAAACTAATTTATAATCAAATCGGAATCCAAATCCAAAAACTCCAACCCCAGAAAAGATATAATCAAAATTGGTGTGTGAAGCATATTCGATTGGAAGCTCTTCTTCACTAGGTTAAGCGACAAGAAGTTGGGAGGAGGTGAATAAACGATGAGGAAGGAAAAGTTTGGATCTCTGATGATTTTTCTTGTTTTGACATCTCCATTTCTTCTCTTCTTCTTCTTTTACTATTTTGTTTGGTTCTTAAATTGGGTTTCCATCTTGGCAAGTTAATTGGCCACGTCATCTGTTCCGTTAGGCCTATAATTGAAAACATTAGGGAGTGATTGATTTGTTATTTTTTAATAACGTTAGTGACTGATTTATTTTTTAAAAAGTTAAATGACTGAATTAAAAATTGAGTGACCGTTTTATCATTAAGATCAAAGTTGGATGAGAGTTAGTGTACTTTATCCTAAATAAATTCCTAAAAACACTCCCCTCTTGTTTTTCCTAACCAAAAAAAAAATGTTCACAAAAATCCCACATGGAATTAGGAGCCAATTTCATGTTGAACCGCCATCATGAGCAAGCTATCTTGATCGAGAGCCACGATGACGGGCAAACTGCCCATCCCACGAGCCATGGCCATCATGATCTCCTTCACCAGCGCCGCGAACTCATAGAGATCCAGCTTCCCATTGCGATCCTCATCGAACTTATCGAATATCATGCTGTGAAAATTGTCAATATCTTCTTTGGACACCGTGGATTCATGTTCCACCGTGAAAAGCAAATCCAGCCCTTCTCTAAGTTTCCTCCGACAAATCACTCCGTTCCCGTTGGAATCCAACATTTTGAAGTACTTTTCCACGCATTTCTTGAATGCTTCTTTTGCTTCCACGAATCTCGTAACTGTTTTTCTATCAAGAACTGCTACACTCATCTTTTTAAAATAAATTAAATCTTTAAATATAAAAATGGTGAATGAGATGACTAATATTTCTCTCTTTTTTGTTTTTGTAGATTTAATTTAGTTATATATAGTTAGTTTTCTTCGCTAAATCTGGAAGAGCTTTCAATGGTTGGTTGGCATATGGCATTCCGTTCTTGACCAAGTTTCTTTTGTGAAAATGTGGGCAATTATTTTTGTCAACATTGTTTTCAATTTCAGTTTTTTTTTCATCGATTCTATTTACAATCCAATCACAATTTCGTTAATAGTATTAATAAAAATTTTAAGGAATAATCCAACTCCCCTTATCCAAGCTTCAGCTTGTATCTAAATTCGAGTAAGTAATATTACATTTTAAGAAAAATAAGAACCGAATTTATTATTAAGTTCTATCTTTTATAGGGGTGAGCAAAACTCGATTCAGTTCGAAAAGTACAAAAAAAAATGAACTTCAAGTTAATCTGGTAGAATTATTTGAGTCAACTTGAATAAGTAAATTGAGTTTCGAGTTCGGGTCAAGTTGAATTTTACAATTCAAATAACTCGAACAATTCGAATAAGTCAAATACAGATTGGTGCAAATACCCTTTTGGTCCGTGTCAATTTTGAAAATGAGCAAATTGGTCTCTTTCAACAAAAATTACAAAATAATTCAAAATAATTTTCAAAAATTCAAAATAATTTTTAAAATTCAAAATATTTATAAAAGTTCCAAAATTTTCTAAAATAATAAATTTAGGGACCTAAATAAGTCAATGATTCAAATTTATCATACTAAAGTATCTTATTTATTATTATTTTGCTTTGAAAAAGTTTTCAAATATATATAGTTTCAAATTTTTGTACTCTAACAATTAGTTATACTGTAACAATATTTTAATTTAACATGTTTAATTTTTTAACTTAACTCAAACAATTTCACTCGACTCAATTTAAAAAAATTTCAAATCGAGTAAGGATGATAAAATAGGACTTGTCAACTCGATTAACTCAATTTTTTTTTCACTCGATTCATTCGAATGCTCACCCCTAATCTTTTAGACATTTTTCAAATCATTTAAAGTTTTATAGATCATTTCTAGGCTTTCTCTAAAGTCTGATTGCATTCAAGGTTCATACAAAACTCCTTTAGATAAAAAAGAACAAGGCAGAGGCAAACAAGACTAGTGTCGTAACCCTAAGTCTTCTATTGCTAAATAAGTCAAAACTTCTTTATTTTCATGCTAAGATAAATACTATATAATCCCAAACATGTACCAATCAATTTTAATCTATATAATACTTCATTAATTCATCATATAACAATTACTCACTTAATGTCTCAACAATTTCATTTTAACTTGTCTCATGTATTAGCAATTTTATCACTTATAACAACTTTTTAGCATTTTCACTAATTACACATATACTCTTAATAAGGTTGTCTACTTGACTAGCAATCACTAAATCATTTTTATCTTGGTCTATAGAAATCGAAATTAAGATCTGCTTGTTGCTTTTGGAACTAGAATCAATGAACTATTAACCATAAAAAATTCAGAATTTAGTTCAAAGTAGATTAATACAAGTTTTTCTTCAAATCTTCCCCTATTTTGCTGCTAGGCAGCTCTGACCCTTCTCCACTATGTATTATTTGTCTTTCTATTTAGAATTTGTATAACATTCCGTTTATTTCTCATGAAATTAGACTCAATAATATTTTTAGACATATAAAGTTCATCTTCTAACTATTTTTGAACAATTTTTAATGGTTTTTTAAAGTCAGAACAGGGGATCCTGAAATTTATCTAACCTTGTCTTTGTAACAGTTTGATTTTTTAATAGTGTCGAAAACAGTGGTTCGAGGTCACCAAATCCGATGGGTAAGCTTTAAATATTAAATAATAATATTTACGAGTCAAATATGAATTTTTTTTAAAAAGGTTTTTGAATTGATAATTTGTGTTTTGTAATAAATTATTAGGTCAAGTGGTTTTAGAAAATGAGGTATTGAGACCTCGTTTCTATAAATCGAGCCGTAAATATTTTTATAAATATTTTTTATAAATATTTACAGAGTGATATTAAGGTGGTATTAAAGTTTCATTGAAAAATTTTACATTTCGATAGTTATTTAATTAAAAAGGACTAAATTATAAAAGATGTAAAATTTAATCACTCTTTGATTAACTGAGTAATTGATAAATGAAAAGGGACTTAAATGGTAATTAAACCATGGTCAAAGTTTCCTAGTGTGGTGTCATGATTGATTCCACTAGCTTTTGGATTAATTATTCTTTTAGTCCTAATAAGTTTGGGATTAAATTGTAAATAAGTTTATTTAGTTAGAATGTAATTAAATTGAAGGACCAATTGTGAAATTAAACCTTCCTTTGATGGTAATTGTGCCATTTATTTATGTGATGGACAAATATGGACATAGGTTTGGTGTTTTAAATTAATTATTAACTAAGGGTAATATGGTAATTTGATGGATTAAATTAAATTAAAATAAAAACATAAAACAAAGTGTGGTTATCATCTTCTTCCCCAAATTACAGCCAAAAGTTTCCATGAAAATAGAGCTAGGGTTTGGCCAAGCTTTAAAATTCAATCGGTAAGTGATTTTCGTTCTGTTTTTAATAATTTTTATGTTTTTAAGATCGTTACAACTAGATCCAGCTAGCCTGTACCTTCGATTTTGAAACTGTTAAAGATTTCCTAAGTTGCCATTGATGAACCTTGTGATTTTTTATATTACATGATAAATTTAAGATATTAATGGTTGTCGTGGCCCAATTTCACCCGGGCACATGACCAAATACAAATAATAAATAAAACCAAATAAATAAAAAGTCCAAATACCAAGTCCATTTACAACAAACCCAACAGGCCCAAATTACAAAAAAACCCTAGTGGCCCGACAAGCCCAAAGCCTAAACATCTTTTCAAAAAAAAAAAAGAAACCCTAACACCCTTTAGCCGCCGCTCCTCCCACGCGCGCCTCATGGCCTCCTCGAACGCCACCACCGCAGCACGCGTCTGACACCTGCAGAGAGAAATCAATGCAAAACAGCAGAAGAAACAAATAACAAAAAGACAAAAAAATAGAAATTAACAGTTTTTTAAATCGGCTATAAAAGCCATAAAATATCAATGTATGGCTTCTTCTTTTTAGGAAACGAAAAATTGAATAAAAAAATAGAAAAAAGTTGATACAGATTCAGAAAAAATGTTTTTTTTACTCTTTTTATTTTTTTTCTGCTCTTTTTTTTCTTTTCTTTCTTGCGTCTCAAAAATAGAAAATAAATATAACATCAAAAAGAGAGAGAGGCTAGATCTTACATTTCCCGGTGTTTACGCCGTCGTTGAGGGGGTCGAGCTTGTTGTCTCCGATGAAAGATGGCATTTTTGGGATCGGGAGTCGAAAAGGTTAAAAATAGCAATTTTTTTATCTCCGGCCATCGTGGACGGCGGCACCGTAGCCAGCAACCGGCGGGCGTCACGGCGGTCAGGCGACCGGAGCTAGGCAGGAGAGGGAGGGCTGAGAGATAGTTGAGAGAAAAGAGAAGGTTTTTTTTAAAAGGAGGTTGCAAAGGATTTTTTTTAAAGTTATTTTAACTTATATAAACATCCCAAAACGACGTCGTTTTGGGCTTTGCTTCTGACACCCAAAATGGCGTCGTTTCACCCTAGGAGCCGCGTGTTGACCCGACCCGCCAAGGAGGATCCGCGTGTTTTTTATTAATGGGCAATTTACGCATTTGGTCCTTCCGCATTTTCTATCTTTTTAATACAATTTATTTTTATTTTCAATTTTTACTCTATAATTTTTCTTTTATTTCAATTGGCCCCGCGCAAAGTGACGCGTTTTGGAGGGTGGGGATATTTTCTATTTCGGTCCCTCCATTTCATTCACGTAGTGCAATTCTGTCCCTTACCTCATTTTATTCCTGATTTCTCCTCTAAGATTTTGTTTCATTTTTAATTTAGTCCTTTTCTGTTGTTATTATTATATTATTAAACTAATTAGTTTAATATTATTATTACATTATATTTCTTTTTCCTTTTTTGTGTTCACTTACTTATTTTTATCCTTATTTCTTTTAGACATTTTTTATTATTATCTTATTATTTATTTATCTAATCCTTTCAAACTTTAGATTATCTATTATTTATATTAATATTATTTATCATTATTATTTTTAAAAAACTATTTTACATATTATTTATTTATTGGTTTACTATTAGGTTCTATTTTTTTATATTTTATATTTTGTTTTTACCTATTCTTCTTCTTTTTATTTATATAGCTTATTTCTTTATTTTATTTTATTTTCGTCCTTATTATTGTCATTATTACACATTTATTATTATTCTGTAATGCATGTTAGTATCGTGATTTATTTCTCACATTTTACTACAAAACCGTGCTACATTTTACCCGATACATTAAAAATGTTGTTTTAAACAAGCAATATTTCGTATTTTGAAATTTGAAAAGTCATTCCCTAACTTACGAGGTTTCAACTTTCTAAAAAAATCTAAATACTCGAAATTTTTAAAGCATAAATTTTAAATAATCTCACGAATTACGAAAAGATCGTGTTCTAACTTACAGAATATAATTTTCTTCTAAAACCAAGATAGTTGAACATCTTTTAAAATAAATTTTTCAGTATTTATTCGCATATCGGAAATTTAAGACATTGTGTCCTAACTCACAGGACGCAATTCTTTTTCCTGATTAACGTGAAATATGCCCTTTTTATTAAAAAATTTTCAATTAAATAATATTTTAACAAAGGGTCGTATTTTTAAAATTTCCTCGAATTTTCAATTTTTGACATTAAGACATTAATTAATCAATTAGGTACCAATTTTGGGCGTTACGAGGGTGCTAATCCTTCCTCGTACGTAACTGAATCCCGAACCCATTTTTCTAAATTTCGTAGACCAAAATTGTTATTTGAATAAATTAAATCGTTACGAGGTGACCCGATCACACCTCATAAAAATGATCGGTGGCAACTCCCTTTTTCGTTTTTTAAATAAAAAGTCGACCTTTTCAGACAAAAATGGTTTCGACAATGGTTATTTAAAAGTATTTTATTAAGTGATTTTTTATAATTTTTTCGATTAGGGACTAAATTATTGAAATAACATAAATACAAGGGTTTGTCGTGAAATTATTACAAAAATGGGCTGTATTGAATGCCATGAATATTCGGCTAGCTTGGATTTGTGTTAAAAATGGCTAATTTGCATGTTTTGGGTTCAAGGACTAAATTAAATAAAAGTAAAATTTTAGGGGCAAATTTTTAAAATTTCAAAAATGACCAAAATACATGAAATGAATTGTTTTATTGTCTAAATTGATATATTGAATGAAATTATTAATTTAGATCAAGATCGGGTGAAAAATCAAGGAAAATAGAAAATTTTTCAAAATGCCTTTGAATCTTGGTATTTCTGCAATTTAGTCAGGTAAGTTCATGTAACTAAATTGTATATTTATATGTTTGAATTGAATGTTGTGTATGTAAATTGTGTAATTGCTATGTATGAATATTAATCATATATATGAAAAATATATATATGACAAGTATTAAGTCCCGTTTGAAGAAATGAAATTCGATGGATACAGGGTTCCCGATAAATGGCTCTTGCAAGCTTCCCGTTAATAGCTCTTCGGAGCATCTCGATTGGTTGTGTTCCTACATGTGTTGCAGACACGCCACAGCTCGAAAGAGCATCCCTTTATTAGCTCTCATGAGCTTCCCGGTATATGTTTCTTGCGAGCTTCCCGTTAATAGCTCTTCGGGGCATCCCGATTGGTTGTGATCCTGCATGTGTTGTGGACACACCGTAGCTCTTATGAGCATCTCGATATATGGCTCTTCAGAGCTTCCCGATTAAAGGCTCTTTCATGAGCTTTCCAATTAATTGGCTCTTTGGAGCTTCCCGATATCAGCTCGCATGAACTTCCCGATATTGGCACGTATGAGCTTCTCGCTAATGGCTATTCGGAGCTTCTCGTTACATGGCTCGCAAGAGCTTCCCATTATATGGCTCGAAAGAGCTTCCTATTTATATGTTCACATAAGCATTCCTGAATATGAATTGACGGACCTTATATGAATTGACGAACTATAGTTTTGTACACTTAGTGTGTACTACCCGTGTATCCATTGATATTTTAAATGATTCAACGGGTAAAATTCTGATATGAAACAATATGAGTGCGAAATGAATTATTACTCGTATATGAGTTAAATATATATAACGATTTGTACATGTTATATGGACACATGATGTGGAAAGTATATGTACATGGAATTTGATTAATGTTGAGTTCGATAAGAACTATTACCGGAATAAATATATATGAAATACATGGAAATGATGGTACATGAAATATTGATATAATAAAATGAATGATATATGCTTATGAAGAAACGGTAAGAGAATGATATGTATCATGACATGTACATATATGATTATCTTTGATATGTTGATACAAGGAAACTATGTAAGTTGAGACGAGTAATAAACTCAAGTGTGATGTGTCGAGAAAATAAGTATATCAATGTTGAATTTATATGAAATATGTGCAAGTACACTAACAAGTGTTGTTATTTGATGCTTAAACAAGTGCCAAACTATTGGTTGAATGGTAAAATTTTTATTTATATGATGCATTGAAGTGGTACTCAAGAGAAAATATGCTAGTGCTCATGAAAAAGTGGTAAGGTTTAAATTGTGCAATTTCTTACGAAACGACTTGTAACACCCCTTACCCGATACCATTGCCGGAGTCGAGCACGAGGTGTTACTTGACTTAACTTACTAGTTCGGAGCATAAAAATTTTCTTTTAAAATTAATTCACTCACGTTCAATCAATATGTCCCTAAAAAGGGGGCCTTAAGACCCTAAAACATGCAATGGAAATGGTACGGGTCCAAACCGGGAACATTAAAAATTTTCCGAATACTTAAACAAATCAAAATAATTTATTTCACTATTCACAATAAAACTGTCTACTTCTATGATAGTCACTAATTTAATTATAACTCGAGTTACAAAACTCAAAATTTAGATCCGTAAATTTTTCCTAAAACTAGACTCATATATATTCTTATCATAAAATTTCTAGAATTTTTAGATAAGCCAAATAGTACAGTTAATTCGTTACATTCTCCTCTGTTTCACTGTCTGATGGTTCTGACCTCTATTCACTAGAAATCAATTATCTCACTGTACGGGCTTCATATAGTGATTCTGCTTGTTTCTATTGAAAATATACTCACTAAGGAATCTAGACATATAAATTATGACTCATAATTCTTTCTGTACAATTTTTAATGATTTCCTAAATTCAGAATAGGGGACTTCAAAAACCACTCTAACCCTTTCTCACTAAAATTCAAATATTACAAAAAATAAAACTCATTTGCCTACAGTGTTTCTTTCATGTGAAAATAGACTTGATAAGCTTCAATTCTATATCTCATTCACTCTCTAGTTCCATTTCTACTATCCTTGGTGATTTTTCAAAATCACGTTAATGTTGCTATCCAAAAACTGTTCCATTGCAAATTTTTACTCTTTTATAATTTCTTTGTATTAGCTATCATTTAGGCATACATAACACCAAAACATGTTCTTAAATAGTCATTTCAATAGCTAATCATTATCTAGTATTTACATGCTATTCATTAGCCATATCATATGGACACACACAAAAAATGACTAAGTCTCTATACATGCCATAACTTAAAATGTTTCGAATCACAAAATACCGATATGGTCTGCTCATAGTGTGAAACGATCTCCGATGCCCTTACGATCCCCGAATTGGTTTGGTGATACTATAAAAAGAAATAAAATAAAGGGGGAAAGCATAAAGCTTAGTAAGTTTACAAGCAAATAAATAACAACATTTATCATAAATAAGTATACTCATAAATTATCATCAAGTATCATGATCTTTACTTTCTTCTTTACTTACTCTATTACTTGTTTACATACTTACTTAAATAACTCATGATTATAACTTACTCCTCCCTTGCTAAATTTTTTTTCTAAACTGATAACTGAGATATTCTTAACCCTTATAACTCACCTGAATCTATTTATTATGCTTTTACCTAAATTTTCATGTAACATAGTCTATTTACTAGCCCGTTGAACCACTTGGAATACTAAGGATACTCGGGACTCCTGTCTGATAATAACATGCTAAAGCCATGTCCCAGACATGGTCTTACATGGGATGTTTCCTGTACTGCAAATTTCATATCCCAGATATGATCTTACATAAGACTTCCCATATCGGTGCCCATGCCATGTCCCAGACATGGTCTTACGGGGGACCTCTCATCTCGGTACCAACGCCATGTCCCAGACATGGTCTTACTTGGGACCTCTCATAACCTCAATAATGCCAATTCCATGTCCAATACATGGTCTTATATAGGGTCTCATCCCTCTAATGTCATGACATTTGTATCCGATACATTCCTAATGTTTCAACAGGACTTTTTAACATTGATTCTCTATCATCTTATACTTGAGTCAACATTAAATAATTTCATGAAATAAGTACATAATTGCTGGAAAATAAAAAATTTAATAATAATTATTAAAATATTGCATTTATTTACCGTAAACTTATCTCGATACAAAATACAATCAAATCTAACAACTTAGTCCTCAACCTTTTCTTTCCCCGGTCTAACTCCGAATTTCGTTCCTCTTGATCTATAATAGAAAATTTAGCTTATTTAATACTCACATTCATCAAAACAGTCCTTGACTGGAACTTTGGAAAAATTATGATTTTGCCCCTAAACTTTTGCATATTTACACTTTTGCCTCAAAGCTAGGAAATTAAACTTCATCCATTATTATTATGTTTTATGATATGCTGAACATCTTTCCCTTCTATGGCAACATCAAATTCCCACTCTAACATTTACTTATGAACATTAGGTATTTTTACCGATTATGTCGTTTTACTCGTTTTCACTAAAAATCGCCTAGCAATATTTGTTTAATATAATTTTAAACTTCATATTCTACCATAAAACATCAAAATAAACACATTTCACCTATGGGTATTTTCCAAATATGAACCCTAACATGAATTAATGGTAGAATAAGCTAAACCGAGCTACGAGGACTCAAAAACGTAAAAAAAATTAAAAACGGGGCTTGGATGCACTTACTATGAGCTTGAGAAAGTGAAAAAACCCTAGCTATAGAGTCCCTTGAAGTTTCGGCCCTTATGGAAGAAGATGAACACATTTTGCCATCTTTTTCCCTTTTAATTCTTTTTATTACTAGATGACTAAAATGCCCTTCACTAAAACTTTAGTTATTTTTATCTATGCATGTCCATTTTTGTCCATGAAAATCTAATGGTCTAATTACCATTTAAGGGCCTCTACTTCAATTATACACTTCTATTAAATCCTTTATCATCTAAAGCTCATATTTACCCACTTTTGCAATTAAACCCTAATATGCAATTCAGACATGCAATCGCTGAAATTTCTTATCGGTATTCTAACACATGCATCCAATCAATCAGTAAATCATAAAAATTAATCACAATAAACTTTTCTATCTCGGATTCATGGTTTCGCAACGTTTAGGCCCTATTTCGGGATGTTACATGACTTATCATGTGATCAATTCAAAAAAGGCTTTGTTTAAATGCACTAGCTTATGACTATGGTTGAATGGTATGTTTATGACTTGTGTGTCATGCATATGGAATAAGTGTGTAAAGTAAATAAATGCAAATGAAAATAAAGAAATTTTGAAGAGTTAAAGTTATTTAAATCCTACTAAGCTTGGGATAATATGTATAAGTGATGTTGTGGATTTATTCACCTTGTGAGTGGATGAATATAGCTTCATGAGTATTGCAGTATTAATTTTGAATTATTCTTGATATGTATAAATTTCGTATTTGAAATGAATTGATATGATTAAAGACTACACGAGCTTACTAAGCATTTATTGCTTACATGTTTATTTTTATTTACCTTACAGATTATCAGAAACTCGATTGGGTTGGAAGCTTGTCGGAGTTATATCACACTATCCATCGGTTCTATCGGTAATTTTGGATGATTTGATTCTGGTTATAATGGCATGTATAGGTTAATTTGGCCAATGTTGGCTTATAAATGCTATGTTGTATCTAGCCATTCGGATGGCTTGTGATGGACATGTTTTGATGTGCATATAGTATCATGTTTGATGTGAGTGTTTAGTATGGTTGAATGATGATAATCTTATAGGTATGCTAATACTCAGTACAAGTAGGCATATAAGTGAATTCAGTCAATTTGATAAGTTTGAATACTAGAGTATAAGTGATGATAATACATGTATAAAACCTGGTTTTAGCTTGATTTGAATGCTATGATATAGGTTGTTGATATGTAAAAGTGTTAAGTTAGGTTGATGAAAAATGGGGTGAGAAATGTGGCTTGGAAAATAGCCTACTTCCGTCCACACGAGCAGAGACACGGGCGTGTGTCTCAGCCATATGTGACACACAGCCTAGCACATGGGCATGTGGTTTGGCCGTGTGTCCCCTGCATATTTAAAATTACAAAACAGAATGCTCAAAATATCCACATGGCTTAGCACACGAGCGTGTCGCTTGGCCGTGTAACCCAAGTCAGAGAGCACCCTAATTTGGACATTGGCAGGGGCACGGCCGTGTGTCCCTATTTCGAATGGCCACACGGCCTAAGACACAGACATGTCTCTTGAATGTGTGAGACACACGGTCTAGCCATACAAGCGTGTGTCCCCTGCACCTTAGCGAAATTTTAATATTTTCTGAAAAAAATTTTGAGTGCCGGTTTAGTCCCAACTTGTTTCTAAAGTGTATTTTGGGCCTCGATGGCTCATATAAGGGACAATATGTATGGTTTTTCTTGGATTTTGATGTGAATACTATATGAAATGAAATTTCTGTCTATTTGTTTATTAAATTTTGGTAATGCTCCGTAACCCTGTTCTGGTGACGGGTACGGGTTAGAGGTGTTACAGTCTCACTAAAGTGCATATATCTTATATAATACAATCCCAATGCTTACACTGTTTCTTCTAAAAAAAAACTAAATTCACTAAACTTTAATTTCATACTTGGTTCATCATTTAACTCTTCTTCTATAATTTTTTTGTGAATTTTCAAAAAGTTGAACTATTGTTTCTAGCCAAAACTATTTTAGTGAAAATTTTACTTATTATCATCCATATCACTCATGCCAACATTTAATACTTATTTTTCTAGTTAACTATCAAATTTTTAAGCAAAATAATTTGATTATTATTCAATTTAGTCATTAAAGCTCGCATATCATTAACATATAGTTTTATCATAACTTCTCATAACACAAATTATATCACTATCTATGAATCACAACTTATAAAATACTTTCCATCACTACCTTATTACATACTTTAACATAATACCTTGAAATATCAATAAAATTAAAATGAAGATTTATCTCTTTTTTACTAGAACTTCTTTTTCATTGCTTCCCTTTTTATTCCTTTCTCACTTCCATTCTTTTCTTTTCAATGTTCATCACTTCTAATTTATCACTTGTTGCTTCTAAGATGATAGACAAGCCATCTAGGATATCTACTTCATTTTTTTTTCTCTTAGATGCCTTTGGAAATTTTCAAGAATTTAAAGTGGAATAGTGAGATTTTATAACAAAGGACCAAATTGTAAGAAAATAAGAACTTCTCCCCTTTTATAATGGTGGTGGCATTGGAGCATGGAGAGAGTATGAAAATATTTCTTATGAAAATATTTCTTCATGCTTCCAAACATATATATTCTTTTATTTAATTAATTGAAATATTATAATATATTATAATAAAATAATAAGAAATAATAAAATATTTCACCAATTATATTTCAACACCTTATATTCATCAATTATTATCATGATAATTCATGATAATTATCTTGATTGAGAAATGACCATTTTGCCCTTGTAATATATTAATATTCACTTTTATGTCATTACTCACTTTTGGTAAAATTGCAACTTAATTCCTCTTATTTTTTCACTTATTTAATATGGTCCCCAATTATCAATTTATTTTACCCTTTAGTCCTATGCTATTTTGGGATATTTACATGTTTAATCCTTATCCTTTAACTTTTTTATATTTATATTTTAACCCCCTAAATTTTGAATATTTACACTAATGACACAACACTTGTATTTTTTTACAATTTAGTCTCTACCTTAAATTAATATGTCATGTCTTACTTCTTGATTCAACTTCCTTTGGTATCCATGTCTTTTACTTACACCTTATCTCACTAAGAAGGTTTTCGGGATGTTACACATAATGGCTTATTTGTCCTCCAACTTTACAAAAGAAAAAGTCATTTTAGCCCTCCATTTAATCTTTTGCCTCTTTTAGCCCTTGAACTTGTATTGTTTGTCAAATCACCCTAAAATGGATGGAAAAATTAACGTATTTTTTTAAAATTTTAAAAGTATTAAAAATATTTTTCTTTATATTTTATACTTTTAAAAATAATTTTTAAGTTTTTAATATATTTTTTAAAATTTTTATATTTAAAAAATTAATTAATTGCTAACGTGGCTTCCACATGCATGCCATGTTAGCAAAGTTAACAAATGTTAACTTTTACATCCATTTTGAGCTAATTTGACAAACAACACAAATTTAAGTGCTAAAAGAGGCGAAAAATTAAATGGATGACTAAAATGACTTTTCTTGTATAAAGTTAGAAGGTCAAATAAATCATTATATATTTTAATATCATTAATCGTTAATTGAATGGAAATTTATTAAGGATAAATTACTTGAATTATTTTGTTATATAAAATATCTTGGTGAATTATAGTGGCGGTTACATTGTGTATGATGTAGAGAGCCAATGGGGAGGTTTAATGTAAGGTGATCGTATAATAAGTAGCTGAGATTTTTTCTTCTCTTTACTTTCGTGTTGCAGAGAGATTTATAAAGGGAAGTTGGTTTATTGTAAGTCAAGCACTCTATTCCATTAGTGGCATATGGTAGAATGTTATGGTTTCAACTAGGAACAATGTTGAAGTAGATGTAAGGCGACTAAATGGAACAACATCAGGCCTGGGAGGTGATGAATTGATGGATAGGGGTGTGCATTTTTTAGATTTTAATCGAATTAGTTCGATTAACCAGTTGGTTACTGAATTTAATTCGACCAGGGTTGGTTAAAAGTTTTTGAAAATTTCGATTATCGGTTAATTTGATTCGAAATCGGATAATTAATCGAATTAATTAAAATTATTATTAATACAATGTTATTTTGAAAAAAATAAAATTGATAGGGACCAAAAGGGTATTTACACCAATCTGTTATTCGATTTATTCGAATTGTAAAATTTAACTCGATTAGAACTCGAAACTCAAATTACTTTGAGTTGACTCGAATAACTCGATTCAATTAACTTGAAATTCAAAATTTTTATCGATTTTTTCGAACCGCATCAAGTTTTGCTCACCCCTAGATATTGTTTGATAAATTGAAAAATTAAGTGTTAAAAATTTGTTTGATATATTACATAGAATTAAGTATAGAATGTAATTAGATTATTTGATAAATAATAAATTTAAAAATTTTAAAGGTAAAATGTTTAAAGGATAATCCTAAAAGAATAAAAAAAATTCTACATTAAGTGATAAATAATTCTCTATCTACTTATTATTTTTAACTGTTTAAAAAATTAAATTGCTCTTTTTTTGGGTTCAAACACGGAGGAATTATTTGAGACAGTAAAACGATAGGGACTAATTTAGAAAAGTAAAGAGATTAAGGACTTTTTTTATACTTTTTTCTCATCTTTCCGATTTTGGTTTCATTTTGTAAAGCCTCAAGGATCAATATTTGGGCTATGTGCAATATTGGGCCTCTCTTTTGAAATCTTATTTTGTAATAAATAATTATTATACAATTTTATTCCTTAAAGAAAAAATTGGTGCACCATCATTTATAGTAATTATAATTTCTATGCTGTAATACTTTAAAAAAAGATGGAACATTTACTTGTTAAAGATCAACAAATTTATTTTCTTAAATTAAGGGACAAATAAATTTGGATTCCCTCTCAAATTTTTATTAATCTCATTCGCGAAATGGATCAAAATTGTTAATAAAGTCAATTTTTAACTTTCACGGGCCACAAATTAAAATTCGTGACGAAAGCACGTAAAATTTTCATGAAAGTCAATTGATTAAATGAGATTTATTTGACCCACTTGAATTGGCCCTATTCGTAGAACATATGGAAGAACTCATTTAATTGAAGTCTTGAGTTATACTGGTGAATATTTTTGTAATCTTAAGAGATAAGATTGTATAGTGTTTAAATCACTTAGGACTCTCATCTTGTAGATAGGCTTTGATCTCGACCGTCGATGTAATTTAAAGTGTACAATTAGATTTGGGGGAGCTCAACTATAAATAGAGATCTTTTCTCTCATTTGTAATCACTCGGTTGTATTTCTTCAAAGTAATATAGCACTTTTGAGAGCATTTACTTAAACACTTGGCGTGCTAAGTTTTCTTGTAACTTTCCAGTTCTTTCTTCTTTTCTTTTTTTTTTTTTTTTGCTTTTAATTTGTTTTTGCTTTATTTCGGTGCCTTAAAGAATTTTCTTTTTGAATTCTCATTTTTAAGAGTAAAGCTGACTTAGGTAGATTTGAAGTAAAGGAATCGCCTAATGTCATGCAGCTTGTCAAACTAAATTTCTAGTCCCATGAGACAAGTATCTATATGGGACAAAAAAATTTAAGTATCGATATGGGAAAACTAGTATAGTTTAAGGGCTAAAACATAAATAAAATGCTTAGTTTTTAGGATATATATAATAAATCATATTGTTGTTGTAATTATAAAATATAGGCAAAATGATTTTTTTTAGCCTTCCAACTTTATAAAAACAGTCATTTTAATCCTCTATTTAATTTTTAGATTTTTTTAACACTTTAACTTGTTTTTTCTCAAATCACCCTAAAATGGATGTAAAAGTTAACGATTGTTAACTTTGCTTACGTGGCATACAAGTGGATTGATACGTGGATGACATGTCAGCATTTAAATGATCTTTTAAAACTTAAAAACATTAATAATAATTTTTTTAATTTTAAAATAATTTTAATGATCTTTAATTTTTAAAAATAATTTTTAAAATTTTTTTTAGTGTTTAAAAATTATTTAAATGCTGGTGTGTTATGCACGTGGTAATTCATGTGTATGTTATGTCAGCAAAATTAAAAAATAAACGTTAAATTTTCTTTCTATAAGATAATTTGACAAAAAAAATAAATTTAAAAAATTAAAAATAACTAAAATGATTTTTTTATATAAAATTGAAAGGTTTTAGGTTTAAAATATAAACCACATGAAACGCAACTAGATAAATCTTCACCTTATCTGATTTTGTTAATTTTATAAAACAAAAATAGTAATTAAGGATTAGATTATGCAGCACTTATTTCGAATATTAAATATATTTATAAAAATTAGTATAAATAATAAAGGAGAAATTCAGTAAAAAAGTAAAAATTAAAATAATTTTACACATTTTCGTAATTATTTATATAATTAATTTTTTAAAGATCTAACTATTGAATTTATATCGATAAAAAATACTCTATATATTAATATATATTCACTTGTTGAATTTTTTTACCTAAAATAAATAGTTAGAAGTTTTAAATTTCCATCAAATTTGACATGCATGATCTACATGAATAGACCATAAAATACAATTGTTAAATATCATATAAATAATTATGAAAGCGTGTAAAGCTACGTTAGAATTTAAAATAAATACTAATCATATAAACAAGTACGACGACGTTTTACAACTGAAAATGAAAATAAAATACAAATCTTAGAATTTAAAAAAAAAAACTCAAAAGAAAAGTATAGATTCCAGACGCACGTGAGTTTTCCTCATCCAAAAACTAAAATATTAAGAAATTGAAAAGCTCCCAAATTCACTTCTGACTACATTCGTTGCTAGTTGCATACGGTAGCAATAAACAAACCGATGGTAAATAAGGATAAGCCATTATTGACCTCAGGCCTGACCCATCTGCCACAAAAGGGTAAAAAGGAAATGAGACAAAATTAAATTTTAAAATAAAACCTTAATTAGGCCCCAAACTATGGGCGTGAATGATGATATAAAAAAATTTATTTTGATCTAGAAGATAGGAAACAAAAAAAAAAGGTATGAATGTAAGGCAGAATGAAAGGGTGATTCATGCATTTTGAAACATACAAATATTAAGTTAACCTATTAATTTAATTGATTCTGGGTAACATTTCCAATTTCGACCCACATTATTTGATCTTATGATTGAATTTCTGTATGTTTACTTGTATAAGTTAACAAAGTTTATTCAAAATTCACGAGTCATATTTCTCAAGTTTTTTCAATTTCATTTTTTAAATAATTGTTGAAAATCATGCTCATTTTTAATAATTAATAGAATGATACTCACAATTTTATTGATTAACCATTCTTTTCATTTGAAAAAAATTGTAATTATTATTTAATATATAATTTAAATGTTTTTTTTGAATAATTTCATTATAAGTTCTGATCATATCTGTTCTCTTTGACACAATATTTAAAACTACTCATGGGCGCTCTCTAACGAGAATAATGCGCTTCAGCGCACTTGAATTCACGTACTCCGGTATTAACAACAATATCCATACCAACAAAACTAAAACTCAATCGACTTAAATATATTATTATTTAAACTTATAAAATTACCCATTCCACTTATAACTTCTTTCTTTTTTTTCTCATTTTTAATTTAAGTTTATATTTTTTTCCTTTCTCTTATTTTATTTTTAACTCACAAACGCAATATACAACATATATTTCCTATTAAAAAAAACCCTTACCTTTTAAATTAATTACCCCTAAATATTTGGGGTTAAAATTGTCTATAAAAAAAACCTTAATAGGATGTCAGGAAACAATTTTTCTATCACCTCTCATGTAGCTTTAAAAAATAAAAATAAGATGATCATATTAACTTCTTTCAAATATTTTCTTTATTTTTACCACCAAGGTGAGAATTACAATCTACTAATTGAAATTAAAATTTAAAAAAAAATCTTGGAGTTCATTTATTTATTTATTAGATTATTTTCTCAGAAATGCGTTTATTTTTTTATAAATTAAAATGTATAATATATAACATATAACATATAAGTAATATTTAAAATAAATAATATTTTATAAAAATTGAAAATAATATAAAATTTTAAAACCATATTAGAAAGTAAATTATAAATTAAATTAAAAAAATAAAACAATATACATCAATTATAATAATTCATGATGAGTACAAATGATATTTACATTAAATTGATTAAATATAAAAATATTTACATTGTATTAATAAATACATTTAATAATGATAATTAAAAAATAATTATTGAAATCTTATACGGCTGATCCGTTTACAACTTCTTCATCATCATCTTCTTAATAATAATAATAATAATAAGGTAAAAAAGAAAGTATAAAATACTACTTGCTTTGGGCCAATTTTTTTAAAAATATATTTAGGGTTTCAGGTCGATTTCTAAGATATACGAGGAAATATGTCGATTTTAGAGAGAGAAATAATAAATGTGTCCTACGTGATGCGTTTTCAATAAAAACATGTCCTACAAGGCACGCTTTCCAACATATTAATTTTTTTGGTCAGATGGTTAAATATTAGTGATATTGTTTTTGAGTCTTGGGTTTATTTCATTTGTTTCAAGCTTTACTTTTATTTTTAACATATTAGTCCATTTGGTTAGATGGTTAATTAATAGTGATTTTATCCTTAAGTCCTAGGTTTGATTCTTCTTCTAAGCACATTTCCATTTTTTATTTCATGTTGTTTGAAGTTTTTTTAATTAATAAATATATTATTTTTAGGTTTTTTTTAATTTTTAATTCTTCTTTTAATTAATAACTCTTTTATTTATAAAATCAAATAATGTTTACCAATTATATAATAAAAAATACATATTTAATAAAATTGATATTTATCATTATGTTAAACATATTTTATTTTTTTAAAAACATCAACTAAATTTTTTGATATTTTTTCTTCATATATAATATTTATATGTAAAATATTTATTTTCTCCACCAATATACCTATATTGTGGGTATGGTGATTTCTAAGATTATAAAATAAAATAATTATTTCAAATATCATTATTATTATTTATATGTGAAACATTCAATTAATTATTTCAAATACACATATAAAAATATATAATACTAAAATTTACTATATTCATGATATGGATTGAAAAATAAATATTACACATATAAAAAAATATTTACTAAAAATAATGATATTTGACAATAATTATTTGATTTTATAAAAAATGCATACATGAGATTTTGATTTGATTCAATTATACGCATTTAAAGAAATAGATATACCACTTTCTTTTTTTTATATTAGATAAATATAATTATTTGTGTATGCGATATGTATATGTAAATTATTGTTATATCGATAATTATTTTAATGTTTTGTAAAATTTGAATTAAATAAAAATTTTATTTATAAATTTACACAAAATCATAATTTATGTACACAATTTTTAGATTTATCTCTTCAAATTTTTCTAAGCATTATCTCAAAGTTTTATCTTTATTGATGATATTAAGTATTTTGCATTCATTCACCTTAGCTTTATCAAACTCAAGACTGTCATGATGAGCACATATAAGATTCAAAACCGAGGCAAACTTGAAGGGTCTAAAAGAGGAAAACACTATAGGCAGTTTACTCAAGAATATGTTTATGTAATCTTTCACTTACTTCACACAAAAAAACACTAAGGCATCAATGAAAAAAAAATGAAATTCGAAACAGAAATTTTATTCTAATTAATTGCATTCAATGTCAAGTTTACAGATATTGTGATTTAAATATTTGTTTTTGAGATACGAATGTTATTTATAGATCTAGAATTAAATTTTAATTGACATATAATTTTAACATTAATTAAGTGATAATTAAAAAATTTAGTAATATAATAAAAAATAAAGGGTATTCTCGTCAGGTTAATTTTTTTTAAATTCGTGTTTTTATATAAATTATAAATTTATATTTATGACTACTAGAAATTCTATCACAATGAAAAAAATTATATTAAAATTGTTTATCTTGGTGTTATCATCAATCTTGAGTCGGGACACCAATACAATCAAATACATTAATATATATATACACACAAAATTGATGGAGGTAATAAAATATAATTAAAATTTTTTAAATGTATAAAAATATCAAAATAAAACTTTAGCTGAGTGATAAATTAAAGGTTTTACTAATGCAAGTAGTTTAAGTTTAAATCTTATTTTAATTACGGATGGACATTTCCAAAAATTTCCCTAATCAAATGGGTGACCCGATTGGTGATACCAACTCAATAAAACAATAAATAGTATAGATATACCGTTTAGTACATTAAATAAGATATAACAACTAAAATAAATTAATTTAAGGATTCCATAAGCAGATTGAAGCACGAGCTATATATGAAGGACTCACTCAAGCCTGGAAGAAAGAGTTTCGCAAGGTTGTGATCTAAAGCGACAATGCATTGCTGATTTATATAATTGGGAATGGTTATGTGGCTGATAATAATATTTCTGAACTTCGTTTAATACATAATTTATGCAAACAAAATTGACAACTTAAATTTCGGCATGTTCTGTGAAAGCATAATGACTGACAGATTACATGATCAAAATCGTTTCCAATAATCTTAACAGATTATTAACTTTTAAAAACTCAACTAATTATGTTCGATTTTTATTTGAAGAAAATACACATCGAACAATTATTAATATAGGCTCCCATCAACTTAAGTCTTTGCTAAAAAAAAAAAAGAAGGAAAGCGTAAAATGCGTCTTGAAATCGTTAATAGGCTGAAAACTTATAAAATATTAAGTGAAAATCCTTGAAGCAATACGCGTTATTCAACAACGTGGACTTCCAAAATTTTCAACTCTCTTCTAGAATCTGTATGTCATCTTTATCAAGTTGCGAGTATAGGATACTAATTTCATCTTCATATTTTTTTAATATTCAAAAAAAGCAAGTTAATTTTTCTAATATCGTGGGACCAAATCAAACTTAAAGTTGATGTAATTTAATCTGGTACGACCCATTGATTTTATAGTAATAATAATATGTCATAAGTTGACAGATGACATGATGGATGTGAAGCTTTGGTTTCGGATTAAACAATGGGCTGACAGAGTTATATCCCCTAATTTTATTTGCATGCCCTTCCGTCTTAATTTTACTTTCAATATTATTAAATTATTAATCATTCAATTTTAAAGAATCATAAAATAATAATTAAATTAATTAAAATTTTTTATTTAAGTCATTGGGTTGGTAAGTTTCTTTTTAAAGTTTGGCTGACAAATTCTAAGCGATGATTCGATAATTAGTATTATTGATTAGTACCTATCGACAAGTTGATTTGACAGTCAGTGTTACATAAAGGAAAAGAAAGTTATTTGAATTTTGGTTTACAAAATTTGTGAAGTTTAAAACTATTTCATGAAAAAAATAAACTGTAAAAGAAAGGGGAAGTTGTTGATTGGTATATGTAGTGCAAAAAGAGAAAATTAACAACCCAATTATTTAAATAAAAACTTTCAAATAGTTTAAAAATTATTTTATAATTTTTTTAAATTGAGTAACCAACACATAAACTTACAAACATTTTAATGATTTTTTAATAACAATTAGGGATATGAATTATCCAAATATTAAATCCAAAACAAATGTCAATAAATTTAGATAGGCCCTCCTTATAATTAGGGGTGGAGCCAAGGGGCAGGTAGCGGCTCGACCCTCCCTTAAAATGAAAATTTTTATTTTTAGTCTTTTTATAATTTTAAAAATTTTAAATTAGTATATGATAAAAAATACACTTTAGCCCCTTAATAATGAGAAATTTTAATTTAATCTTTTAAAATTTATAAAGATATAATCTATTAAAATGGTGAAATTTTACTTTTTCTATCATAAAAATAAACAATTTTATTTCAATCCCCTCAAAAAATTTTCTAACTTCACCCCTACCTATAACCCCTTTGCAATAGTGTTAGGCTGATGTGTAAAAAATTCTTACAAGTTCTAATATTATTAGAGACCATATGTTATATGGTAGAACAATATTTTATATAAAAAAAGGATCTTTTCAATGAACTCGAAATATTCCTTTTGATAAGTAACAAAGATATATTTAAATAATAAATAAAAGAAATCCTAAGTGCTTGATTGGAAGGTTGCTTTTGTACAATATTGAACAAATTTCGTACGGAAATCCACGTAATCAAAAGATAAGCCGTCAAACTATCATCTTTATTTGGTTAAAGTATCTTCTAAATTTTATATTTTTTAAAATTTAAGTTGAAAGGTTAATATTATTAAATTTGGTGGTGAGATATTTTGAAATTAAAAAAAGGATTATTTGATAGCTATGTAATTAGAAAATATGATGTTATAATGAATCGAAATTTAACAAAATAATTTTAATAGTAGTAATAGTCGAACTTAAAAATAAAAAAAAATTAAATTCTTAAAAAAGAAAATTTAAATTTAAATTTAAAATTTATGAAAAGTATATGTGGGTAGGTCTCGTCATGGTTATCCCTTATCATGCAATTACTCTTTGATTAACGCGAGAAACAGAGCTGTCATGTAATCACCTAAGGTTGCTAAAGGTTGTGGTATTCTTTTTGTTTATTATTTCTATAAATAGATATTTTATATATAGTATTATTATTTGATAAAGAAATTTTATATTTCATTTATTTTTTTTTAAATATTAATTATAAATATCTATTAATTTTTTATTTTACTTGTAAAATTAAAAAACTTCACTTCCGTTTATTAAATAATTGTCTATTATTTTATATTTATCAAATATCAAAAAGAAATTATCTAAATTTGAATCGAGGATTTGATGCGAATAAAAATTTAAGAAAAACAAGTCATTTTTCACTACATTAGTAGCTAGTTGATTAATATATTATAGTTATATCATTCTTATATATGGATATTTTGAGTACAATATGGATCCGACCAAACACCCTTATATGTATTCTTCTTAAGATTAAAATAAAATGGTTTTTTGGGCCTTTTTCTTCTACTTTTCGACTATTAAAAGCATATATTAGCCTCATTTTTCTCATGTAAGCTCTCCAATTATTTCTGTCTCTTATCTCTATTTATAGTTCACCACTTAAAAGAGCGAATAATTCTAAACACTCACTTTTCTCCTTATCTCTTCCTTTGTTAATTTTTTTTTATCAAAAATCATGTTGATAATACATTGTTTTTTATATTAATTTAGTTTTCAATCAAAACTGGAGTGAGAAGTTTTGTGTTAGGAGAGTAGAGATAAAATTATAATTTTTTTAGAGTTAAAAGAAAATTTTGATTAAACTTAGATTAAAATTGAAAATACCCATATATACTACAACTAACATGCATTAAATTTTAACCATGGTATTGTTTATAAACTAATATTGCATGTAAAAGGATTCAGGGGCGAGTTAATTTAAAAAAAATTAAAATATTTATAAAAGTCATATAAATTAATGCATGATTGTTTTTTTCTTATTGTTCTTCCTCTTTCACGGGTAGATTTTCTGTTAAAATATTTTTTCATTCCTTAAATATTTAGAACAAGTATATTTAAGCCTTAAACACAAAAAGGTTTTCATGGAGCCACATACCACTAGTAATTTTCTTTCACAAATAAACATCATTTAAGTGCTTTTTATTAGTGTCATAAGAATGCAATATATCAAATTTCCAAACACGAGATTCATAGTAATTATACTAGCAACAACAATTTCTAAATAAAAATCCTAATTTCTTCAAGAGTTTGTATTAATTTATCTTAATTTATTCAACGACTTGTATTAGTTAACCTCTAAAAATTATTACTCAATCATATTGTCGGGAACTTCATACAAAATCAATAGTCCCAAAATCATTCAACAAATATAAAAAAAAAAACTAAATCTTGCATAAAAATCCTAATCTGTCATAAAAAAAATGGCTACAATTCTAATTTTCTAGAGATTAATCAATAAAACATGAAAAAGAAAAAAAGAGTTATTACCAAATTAGGAGACCAACATGAAAGTATTTGAATGTTTGAGCACCTATCTTGTAAAAATTCTAGAGGGTAAGAGAATAAAAGAAATTTGAAAAAAAAAAGTGATTAGTGTTAGAACAAAATAAAAAGAATTAGAGATTTTTGGATTTTTCATTTATTTTTATATGAAATAATTTATTTTAAAAATATTTTTTTCAAAAATTTTGGTGGATCCTTTTCAAATTTTTGTGGGGTGATTTTCAAATTTTTTGTTAACTAATATATTAATTACATAAAAATTTAAAAAAAATATATGTAATATTTATTTTTTAATTTTTTTAGGTCAATGAAATTAGAACCTAAAACCTGGCTCTGCCGCTAAAAGGATTAAGATATTTAATTAGTAAATGATTTTGCATTATATTTAAGTTAAAATATGCTTCAATTTTATGTATGCTTCGTATATTTGAAATTTAATTTTTTATTTTTATTTTTAAATATTTTGTCACTTTATTTTTTGGATTTAAAAATTTAGATCTAATTGTTAATACCGTTAAAATTATTCTATTAAATTCATTAATTAAAAATTTGAGATAAAAAGCACTCACTTGATAGTCATGTAACAAAAAAATTGACCACGTGACAATACAATAACTTTTTTTATCCATTTTAGGGTAGTTTGACAAACAATGCAAGTTCAAAGACTAAAAGAAACGACAAATTAATTGTATGATCCAAAATGACTTTTTTTTTGTAAAATTGGAAGACCAAAAAAGTCATTATACCTTATTTAAATCTCTTATTAAGTTTGTATCACAAATCACCTAGACACAAACTTAATAAAAAATTACTAAACTACCCTTAAATATTTGAAATAAATTACTTACTTTTGTCTTTTTACATTTTAAACAAAACTAGTATGAAATTTATATATCTGAAGTCTTTTCACGGTTGAAGGGTCTTCCTCACTTGAAATCTCCCCATTCATTTCATCATCAATTGCATCATCTGCCGCAATTAAGCATTTCTAGAAAAAGAAGAAGAAGATAGACTTTGCAAATATGGCTACTAATGAAGATTAAACTAAAATGCAGACAATCCATGGCCAGGTCAGTTCATCATTGCATTGTTTATCAATCCATGCTTTCTTCATTGGATTCCTATTAGTGTTCTTATTGTTATGATGCTTGTGATGAACTGTTGGCAAGTCTTCGTTTCTGATCTTGAGGATTATAAAGTGAAAATTAGAAAGTGATTATCTATGCCCTTCTTCTTTTTTCTTATTTGCAGGTTGTATCTGAAATTATTGAAAGTTGCCGTGCGCATGGGTTTACAGATGTTATTTTGGTTCATGAACATCGGGGTATACCAGATGGTTTCATCATAAGTCATCTACCTTTCGGTCCCACAGCATACTTTGGATTTCTCAATGTGGCAAGTATCCTTCAGAGGTGTTTCCATGTAACCAAAAGTATACCTTTTGGTTATGTAACAAAGCCCTCAAATATCCTTCAAAGGTTTCCATGTGTCTGTCTCATGTTTCTGTGCATCGATACATAAAGTATAAAGACGCATATATAGCTCTGAGCCCTGAGCCAATAGAAGAAGTGTCTGTTGGCATCATGTGTTTGTCAAAATGCAGTTGGATCTTTTACTTTTCTAGAATGCTGCTGAACATGATGTCTTGATCACTCTTGGTTACTTACATTAGAAACGTTGTTCGAGGGAGCAAAGCAAATATTCTCTTTTAGCTTCTCATTTCAGTGTTTAATAATAATTTTTTCCTTTTCCACCAACAGTAATCCTTTTTGTTGCTGATATTCTTTTTCAATTTATTTTCACAAAACGTATTGTGAGTGTTGCTAACCAGTCTGACTATATTTCATTCAGGTTGCTTCTCTTCTGTAGATTTTGTTGTATTCTTTAGCATTAAAAGGGGGATACTGATATCAATGTGTGGATAGTAAGGAACCACTGAACTTCATCATGCATACTTTAGAAGCATCAGTCAATCGCTCCTCAAAACCTCGAAGCGAGTCAACTTGCCAGTTATAGGTTTAATGTTATATAAATGGTCTTTCACAGTGGCCATCCGCTAATGACAACATAGATTATTCTGCATCATGCTTGTATGTTATGAAATGTTCACTCTCACTCATTGAAATCATGAAAACATGCAGGCATCATATCTATGAGAAGCCTGGAGGTCCTAAATCAGTTGAGTTAAAGGAGATTGGTCCGAGTTTCATGCCATTTCAATTATTTTCTTAGGTTCCTCAAAGCATTGGGTGCTTGGTATTGCAGTTTAAATGCAACTCCCTAGCTTATGTTGCAGGTAAAATTAGGAACAATGGAGCAGAGTGAAGCTCTGATTGAATGGATTATTAGACCTTACATGACCACAACCAAGAAACGCAGCTTCATTGGGAACGACCCTGAACCAGATGATAAAAGAAAGAAATAAAGCTTGAAATTTGTCATATTCTCATACGTGATTATGTTGTTTTGTTTAGGCTTTCTTTTATGCTTTTAAGGTTGTATGAATTATTAACTGATCCATGTAAACTCGACCTACAAAATGAGTTTAAAATTTTACCTATATTCCACTTAAATGAAAATATTAAATTCGAGCTGGTTCGTTCATATTTTTTTTATATAAAACAAATATAAAAATATAATACATCAAATATATTAAAAATATTAAAATAAAAAATTTTCCGATAGATTAAAAAATAGTTACAAATTAACAAGTAAATGTCTTTAAAATAATGACCAAAATAATAATAAAACAAGAGTTGTATAATATCCAAATATCAACAATAAAAATGAAAACAAAAGAGCAACAAGGGAAAAAATTAAGCAAATTCGAGTCGGGCCAAAAAATCTTACCCGATGTCTAGCTCGTTTAGAGAACGGTTCTTATTTTTTCTATCCAAATCAACTTTTCAAGCTTATATTTTTTTTTTGCCCAGATCTTCTCACTTTTTAAATAAGCCATTAAACCTGCACAAATAACTCAACTCATAATTATGTATTTAATATCCGGTGATGAAAATGTTGCTTTATTACTAAATGTTTAATTTTGTTTCAATTAAAACAAAGTCTTGGTCTTCCATCTAATTTTTAATAAATTAATCCCATTGATTAATTTTGGGTGAAGGTTGTTTATTATAATATTCAAGTCATGAGATTGGATTAGTAAAGAAGATGAAGGGTATTACTAAAATTTGTCATTTTAATTTATATATCCGGAATATTCCTTTTTGATAATTATGTTTAAATAATAATAAAAAGAAGTAAAATTAGGGGGTGCTTTGGCTTTACCTTTGACCAAATTCCGTACGGCAATCCACGGATTTTTATTAATTAAATTAACATTAACACAAGAAACAAATCTCTCCTATTTGTACGCAAGTATTATTATTGTTTTTTTCTTTAACAATTTTATTATAAGTTTTGATCGTATCTGTTTTTTTATACAATATTTAAAATTACTCACAGCTCCTCCCCAACTCATAAATAAGAGGATAATACGCTTTAGCACACTCGAACTCACATCTTCCTATATTGCTTATTATTTTTATAAAAAATTGTGTATATATTAATCAAGGGTTCGATAGAAAGAATTGTATAAATTTGAACTCGATATATAATATCATTTGCTGGTTAGTTGACAAATAGAGGTTAATTATTTTTAGTATGATTAAGATATGTTCATGTCGGTTTTATTATCTATGAAAGACTAACTTTTTTAGAATTATGGTTCTCCCTTTTTATAATATAATTTCTAGAATTTAAACTCGAATTCTTTTCTACCTTATCACTCACTGCACCCAATACGTGCATGTATTGATTAACATAAATTAAATTTTTTGTAAACTAATATTGCATGTAAAAGGATTAAGATATTTAAGTAGTGAATGTTTTTGTATCATATTTATCTATATTATTATTTAAACTCTTAATAGAGTTGATGTTACAAGTTAATTGGGTATTAATTTGATTAGAAAATTACAAAAATGCCTTTCCATAATAAAAATAAGTAATAGTATTGGGAGTATTTTAGTCTTTTCATTTATAAAAAATCAATAAAAATATACATATGGTGAGATTCAAACTCACATCATCAATTGCTTTAGTAAAACCTTCATTTACCACTCAAGTTTCAACTAAAGTTTTATTTTGATATTTTTATACATTTTAATTTTATTATGCACACTTATTACCTTAATCAATTGTATCTATTCTATTATTTAAACTTCTGATTGAGTTGGTGTCACGAGTCAACCAGGCACCAACTCCATTAAAAAATTATGAGAATGTCCTTCAGTAATAAAAATAAGTAATATTATTCAAGAGTATTTTAGTCTTTTCACTTTAAAAAATTAATAAAAATATGCATATGATGGACTATGAACCCACATCATCAATTACTTCAATAAATCCTTTAATTTACCACTCAACTAAAGATTTATTTTCATATTTTTGTACATTTTATTTTATTAAGTACACCTTATTACCTCTATCAGTTATATATACACTATTTATTAGGCCCTGATTGAGCTAGTGCCACCCTCAACATAATCACCAACTCGGACAGAAAATTATGAGAATATCTTTTGTAATTAAAAGAAGTTATATTATTCGAGTGTATTTAGTCTTAACCAAAAAGCAATTAAAATAAACATATGGTGGAATTTGAACCCACACTAATTTGATTACTAAAATCTTAATTTGACCACTCAACCAAAGCTTTATTTTAATTTTTTATATAATTTTGTTTTAATATACACAATTTATTATTTACATTAGTTGTATAATTAGTTTTAAATCATACGTTTTATTGTTTATTGTATCTTACTTTTAAATAAGCCTCTGTGTTTTAAATATGTGATTTCCATACGCATATGCGTGTGATAAAATTTTTAGTATTAATAATGGATTGGACTAAGTTAGCAAGTTAACTCGATACTAACTCAAGATAGATGACAACACCATGATAAACAATTTAATCTAATCTTCAAACAATAAGTTTCATTATTTATTGTTTGTTATTTTTAAACACATGTTTATGTTTTAAATTTGTAATTTTCCTACGTTATGCGTGTGATAGAATTTCTAATTAATTTTATATAACAAGAGGTTTAAGAAATAATTATAGAAAAAAAATTGAAAAGGTTGGATATTCAACCTTTATATTAAGAAAATTTACTTGTAGCCTTTCAATAGCCAAAATAAAATATATTATAAAAAAAAAAACTTTTCTACAATGGTTGAAAAGAAGGAAAGAAAAACAGTAAAAAACTACAAATTGAAAAAATGAACTAGAGCTATCCTAGAAAGGAGAAGAAATGAAATGAAAGCACACCCACCCAAACTTTTGATGAAAGGGAAATAATAATTATGTAATAAATTAATAAAAATAAATGTCAAAACCCTAAGATCGAATTACTCGAATAGTAAGAAATTAGATGTTTTTTAAATAAAAGTTTTATGAAAGGAAAAAACAGTTTCATTTAATCTGGATCCACTCTAAATTTAATATATAATTTTTTAATCAGAAAAAAGGACAAGTAAAAAACAAAAAGCAAATAGATAAGTGTTGGGGTTGGGGTTGGGGTTGGGGTTGTGGTGGCTATCAAGATTCCAAGGTTCAAAGGGGTTGGCCTAATCAAGTTGGTTTAATTAAGTGTCACTACCAAACAAATCACTTTAAGCAAAGCTAATGTTTTAGGCAAAGCAGTGAATAAGACCATACATTTTTTAGCATTTAATTTGCATGTGAATTTCAGACCTCCATTGTCATGACATGTGCCCTATCCCCCCACACTGCACACATGACCTGCTTCTTTCTTCTTCTTTTTTTGGGTTTTTGCAACATTTTGGTAAGATATTATAAAATTTGTACTTACAATTTTTTTTAACAATTTTATTATAGGTTCTGATTATATCTATTTTTCTGATACAATATCTAAAATTATCTATAGCCCCTCCTCAACCCATAAATAGAAAGATAATGCATTTCAACGCACTCAAACCCATATGCTCATGCATTGACAATAATACTCATGCCAATCAAACTAAAATTTAATTGATTAATTAAGAGATTTTTTAAAACCAAATTTTCATTAAATACATCAATATATAAAATTTCCGCTTTCCAAATACTAAATTTACATATAAAATAAGAGTCATATATTGGAAATTTTATTTTAATGTGTAATGTGACATTTAATTCTAATTTCATGTAATTATCAACTATATTATATTTTAATTTTGATTTAATTATTATAAATCACCATCACTATTATTAATGTGATGTTATTTTACATTTACTTTTTGCATATAAAAATAATTATAGTTACCTAAAATGAAAAATTAGTAGAGCTATTTGTTTTATTTACGTGCGTAATAAGATTAAAATCAAAATTTTATATGAATAATTGAATAAAAATTAAAAATACTTTTACACAATTGTTCAAATCAAAGTTTATACATTACAAATTGAATAAGTGTTGACATATAATTTTGGGATTTATTTTTGTAAAATAATAATATAAACACTGCATTATACATTTTAAAAATAAAAAGAGTCAAATATGAATTAACTCTTTTGCAAAAAAAAAAAACCCAAGTAACATAGCTTCTTTGACCATGGGCAAGCAAGCACATAATAATTCATTGAAGGGAAAGATGCGTTTAAGTACACTTGAATTTATGCTCTAATTGTTGTAATAACAACATTATCAATTGAAGTAAAACTCAAGTAGTAGTATATATTAACTATTTATGTATGAGGAAGGATCCATTCACACCGATATATTTTTATATGATTAATATTTTAATGATCCAACTGTTAAATTTACTGATACAATTATACTTATCATGCATGTAAAAAATTGAACCGATCCAATATATCTATCATGTCGATCTAAAATATTGTATATATTAATATTTATTTAACAATTTAAAATTTTTTATAAAATAAATAGTTAAAAATTTTAAATTTGACATGAATGATCTATATAAATGGAATATAAAATATGAAGGTTGGGTTGTTAAAATATTAATAGTACAACAATATACGAAAAGATGTAAAACTATTTTAATTTTATACCCGTACATTGTTATGATATTATTTAATATAAAATAATTTAAATCCTAAATTGTAAACGTGAGAATATTAGGGTTAGGAAAGCCTATTTTTAGCTTGGGTTGAATAAAAAAAAAAGTCTAAAATTTCTTTTTGTTTGTCAAAAAGAGATAAATAAAGCAAAGGACACTTTCTCAATGGGAAACTTTGTAAGGGACATTTTGCTTTTGAGCGGGAAGAAATGTATGCTTCTATATTCTTCTTTGGAATTATAATTATTATACTCACCTCATTTTTGTACGGAAGTTTGATTAATTGATTCTTCATAAGAATTTTTTCCCCTTCAATTTTCAAATTTAACATTATAAAAGGAACAGAAATTTACTTTTGCCATGATTGCTAAAATTATTTAATTAAACCTATTACTTGCCAAAAAAGAGTTTTTTTTAACAATACAAAGAAAAAGATTAATTACTGGAATAAGATGGGTTTTTTTATCAAAATAATATGAGAGATGCATGAAAACCCTAAATCAGTATGGCAGTTATCAATTTGGCTTGAAACTGATGCATTTGGTGTGTTGGAAATGAACACGGCACTTCGAAATCCCAAAGCAACAGTCGCCATACCGATTTGGGATTCTCATGGGTTGTCATGTCAATGCAGGTATAGTAGAGATTCTCTCCTGCCTTGAAAGACTAACATGCCGATTTGGGCTTTCGAGGCTATAAAGACTCTCTGCTTCCTTAACGTCCAACATGACTATAGGCTAAGAATCCTAGACCTGCCATAGGTAGGGGTGTTTAAAAACCCTAAATTTTTGAAAAGAATGTGCTTCAAAGTGAAAAAAAAATTTGTGAGTTGAGGGAAAAAAAACAAAATTGTGAGTTAAGAGAAGAAAAAACAGTGAGCTTGTCAAAAGATAATTCTGCTTAGAAAAGGAGTGTTAATATTCTGAGGTGCTAAGCAATTAATTATTTAGTAATAATTAATTTTTAAACATACATAGATTTAAATTGTAAATGTTTTTAGTTTTTTTTTAAAAAAAGGAAATTATTTAAGTAGAAAGTATAAGAAATTGTAAATGATATTTTGATTGTAAATCTTTTATATTTTTTTCCAGCAAAAAGGAAAGTATTAACATTTAAAAAATAGAAAATTGTAAATCTTATTTTGACTTTTTTTCATAATAATATATGAAAAAAATTAATATACCTAAATAATATGAAAATTTTTAAACGTTATACATAATTAGTATTTTATTAAAGATTTAATTGGTTGAAGTAAATTTTTTTTCTCTAGATCGAAGTTAGAAGAGGCAAGCTCCAAGGGAAAAAGGTAAGAAAGCTTTATAAGGTAATTATATTATGGTTTTACGGTTTACGAATGGAATGAAATGACATTATGTGAATTTGTTTATCACATGACAAGTAAGGTTTAGAATTTATGATATATTATTAGTTTGAAATGGTATGGTTTAGAGTTTATATTATAATAAATACAAAGATTTATAAATGGCTTGTGTAGAGAAAAATGGCCAAGATCATTTCAACTTCAAAAAAAGATAAAAACTGAAGAACACAAGAGATGTTAACATTTTGGTAGAGAAATTAAGAAATTATAGAATAGACCCGAACAATAACTACATTGTTGCTCACTTTATTGTTGCGAACCTCATTATGTAGAAGTTAATTTGGTCATGTTATCCTGGTCTTAGGTGGGAAGTTCAGAAATGCTGTTTTTTAAGAGAAACATTTATATACATAAAACATAAATTTAGGTTGGATAGATGTTGGTTGATGATATCTACCAACGAGAAAAATAGAAGAAAATGGTATGAGATCTTAATCAAAGAATTTGTGAAGGGCATCGCAAAAGATGGTACAAAGAGAACTTCCTAACTGATTACGGGTACCCATATCTGTAGGAGAAATCCAAATCAATCCTTATTTTCCATGGATGAGAAATTTAAATATAGGTGGGTTTCTGGATGATTTTATCGACTCCATTCCTAAGCATTGTAAGAATATTAAACCAAAGAAGGATGGATGTGCATAAGGTTATGGGTTTATGTTTGAAATGTATCATCTTATATCGAAATATTTGCCTCTGTTATTGTATGAAGTCGGTGCTTTTATAATATGATAAGGGAATTGTTTGGAAGTTTTAATATCATGTTTCATTTTTTAATTATATTGTATTAAAAAAAGTCAACCTGTTTGTTAATTCAACCAAACTTAAATATAAAGAGTATTAGGGCTTCCTAACAACTATATTAATTTAAATTACAATTATATTAAAGATGAACAACTAGCTTGCAGCATTTGTCTACTATGATGGGTAAATTATGGATTCTGATGTTGGTGCAATTATTGAATCCACCATCACGTAGGCGTAAGATTTACAAATTCAGTGACACTTGATGAAATTTAAACAAAGATTTGATAGAAAATAGCTCGTTCATTGTGGATGAGCTAATTCGAAACTATATTATAGATTTCCTATGGCCTCTAATCCTCAGACGTATAAAGTATTGGAACCTTTTCATGATGAGGATGTTGAGATAATGGTATATGCATATGCCAACTTCGGGGACCTTCATGCTGCAGAGATGTATGCGGAGTTATGTGACAGTAATCCTACTTTTGAGGCATACACTCAACCGTTGTCATCAATAACTCTGATAATTGATGCTACTCCTATAAATCAATAGGATTTATATTTTAACCCAAATATTGATGAAGCTACATCCTACATCGGTAGACGATCATCTGCATTTCAGCATGAATTCAACTTGAATATAGGATTAGAATATTACAGTGATTATGGAGCCACATCATCATATGCTGAAAACACATTCACTTACCCAACACAAATTGTGGTTACTGATATATAACCATTAGTTGTTAGTTTTCGGCATAACTTTGGGTTGCTAGATGTACAAGGGGAAGGGCCGGAGGAGAAGGTCCCAAATGCTCATGTGGATGAGTTCAGCAACAATGATTCCGATGAAGTTATTGATGACAACGTAGATGAAAATCTAGTTCGTGAATATGCTGACTTCGCCCAACCCTAAGAACGTGGTGGTGGCATAGTGATTAGATTCTATCACAATCACCATTTAATGAATGTTGACCCTGATGCTAACCATGCACCTGAGTTCCCTGGGTAACCAAAGATTTTTCCAAACCATCAAGTGTTAGCTGATGAGAAATTTGAAGGGCTCAGAGTTGGGTTGGAGTATGATGATAAGAAAAGTTGCGTTGCTATGATAAAATGGTAAAACTTAAAGGTGTTTGTCGACTACAGAGTCACAATATCAAACCCAACATTATATGTAGGATGGTGTTGGATTACTTCTAAAGGTTCTAAGTGGAGGGTAATAACATCTTTTATGAAGAACTAACAAATGTGAGAGATTCGAAAATATGAAACCCCATATACTTGTACTATGGCATGGTTGACTCATGATTAAAGAATTAAATACAAAACTGATCAATTAATGTATCAAGCCTTTAGTTGAGGCAAAACCCACTATTCCAATTGTTGTGTTGATGGCATCCATGTAAACCCATTATCAGTGTAAGGTTTCATGTGAAAAGCATGGTGTGCTAAACAAATTGAAATGAAAGAGTTGTATGATTATTGGATGAATCATACAAGCTCCAATATTGGACGGTAACAATGCATCAATATATCTCTGAAACTGTGGTTAGGATGTGCGCTGTCAATGTGTACAACCAAATTGGTGAAATAGTTCTAAGGTATCAAATTTGCATAAAATATTCTAGACATTCAAACCTTGTGCTAGAGCTTTCCCTTATTGTAAGCCCATAGTTTAGGTTGACGATACTTAGCTTTACAAAAAATATAAGTAGATATTGATTATAGCCGTGTCACAATATGGGAACTGAAATGTTCTGTTGATCGCCTTTGCCATTGTAGATAAAGAAAACATGGAGTCGTAGGAGTTTTTCTTAACTAACTTATGACGACATGCCTAATGTGATTGTATGAATGACATCGAAGTTGTCACATCCCAAAATTAGGGTTAGAAGAAATTGGGTTAGTTAATCCAAGAGTGGTCACGTTCTATTTTGAATTAAGGTTGTAAAAATTATGTCAAGTGAGTTAATTTAGTTTAGTGGATAAAAGTTGTGTATGTATGTGAGAGGTCCTGTGTTCAAATCTCTTTCTTTACATTTTTGTTAAATTTGTTTAAACCTCTGACTTTGAGGACCCGGCATATATGTTATTTTCGCTCAATTGCTAACAAGAATGAGCCTGCTGGTTCAATGGTAAAGTGTTTACTCTTTGGTCTTGTGTTCAAATCCCTATGTGTGCAAAGTGGAATTATTTTTATTCTGAACTCTGAGGGAATATGATAGGGGGTTAGTTAGTGGGATTTAGTGGGATATGGGTAGTTTTAATTTTCCCAAAAAAATCTTCCCACTTTTCCCATTCAATTTTCATATTTCTTACTCCCTTTTCAAGTCAAATTTTTGTTCTCTTGGGTTGTAACACCCTAAACTCGACCTAAACATTATGGCCGAATTCGGAGATATCACAAGTCACAAAAAAGGGTTTTGAAAACAGAGTTGTTACGATAAATCATTCCAGCTTTATAACTCATATTCATTTATATCTATTGTCGAAAGCGTTATTTAATTAATTTATTTGCCAAAACGTAATTTACAGTGGAAGTTATAGAAAACGTTATTTTCTTAAAATCCCATTCGTAATTTTGGAAACCTTTGTTTTAGTAAAAAACCATGTTTTTAGATATCCGTCGCAAATAAAATGTTAAAACAAAAATCCAAATCCCAAAATAAAATCAAACAGTCCGGAGAGTCCATAATTTACAAAACTTCCAGGAAATAATCCTTAATTAAGTAAATAAAAATCATGATCTTAAATAGTTATGAACTCGTGGTCACCATGAGGCTCTATCACACTAATCCGCCTAAATCTGTAGATTACCTGAACAGAGCAGACAGATAGAAGTGAGTTTTCGTAAACTCAGTGTGTAACCCAACAGAAATAGGCATGCAATACAAACAAAAGTCTCATATACAGTCAGAAACAGATTTGGACTCATGTCCATTTTGGATATAAATAAAAGAATCAGATAAGCAGTACAGAAATACAGAATCTTACTCCCATCCTCTACACACCATCTCCGACCATTCCATCACACCATGTGGGGTTAAAAACACTATCCCATCCTTACAAACCATATTGTGTCATTACGACATATACCAGATAATATGCAGCTAAGCTGTCAGAATATAGGCGAAGGTCGCCATACAGAACACTTCCTCCATATATACAATTCCCACCCCAAACATATTTACAGATTACAGATACAGAATATCATGCTCGTATACAGATATCAAATATATATAGCAGAATAATCAGACATGCATAACAGTGTCCTACTCAGAGCATACTATCAGAATAATAGATTACATAATACAAGGTTTGGTTAGCCCTTACCGACAACAGTTGATCGGAACGACCCTTGCGACCTTAGGGAAAATTTTAGAATCATGGGCTTATGGCCACACTCACACCAACAAACGGTCGTGTCTTGCGCACGACAATGCTCTTGTCTTGCGCACGGCCATGCTCTTGTCAAACACACGACCGTGTCTCGGACACGGCCAACCACACGGCCAGACACAGGCCTTGTGGCGTCGACAGTATGGTTTTTCACCTTTTGTCGAAACTCAATTTTTTGCATTTTGGGAATACACCTGTTTCGGTTTTGATGCGAGAACACACCCGAGACCATCAAAACCTAGAATCAACAAACCAAACTCACAAAATCAGCCTTAATTCACGATTAATCTGAAATTATGAAATCGACAATAGTTTAATTCAAACATTCATCACTTGCTCCAACCCCGAACGATTTCGGCTATGATTTCGCACGAGGAGAGCCCCATTCTACACAATTCGTTGCTGCCAAAACTCAGAAATTAAATAACGAAAACGAGCAACATCTTTAGAACGACATTAAAAGAAATCCCCATTTTAACTTGAGCAAAATCTTACCACCACTTACCACAACGCACGTAAACAATGAGCCGAAAGCACAAAAATTAACAGGGAGACGAAGATAGAAAGAACAAGAAAAGAAAAATTGACAGAAAAGTGGAGAAATAGAAATCGACGTCAAATTTTGGAAGAAGATGAGAAAAAAACTAATTAAAATTTGAAAAAGAAAAATAAAAATATATCTAACATATCAATTATTTTTCTTCCACTAACCCACTAACTCACAACCACATCAGAATCTCGGTTACTTCCAACCTTTAACAGACACCAGAAGTAAATTAACACATTCGCCAACACAGGGGTTCGAACACAAGACCCGTAATACACCAACTCCTTACCACTCGAACTAGTAGGCTTATTCTGATAAGGATTAACAAACAATTTTATATAAGCCCACTCAACAAGGCTAAGGCTTGGATCTAAAAAAATAACAAAATTATCAAATGTGGGTCTTGAATCCAAGACCTCATACACACACCCAGCACACTTAACTACTAAAGCAGATACACATTTGTGATAAATATTTACAGAAACAGAAATAAATTATTCAAGGCATTACAACTCTACCCCTTAAAAGAAATTTCGACCTCGAAACTTACCTGATCAGAATAGATGACGATATTGTAGACGCATCGAGTCTTCAGGTTCCCACGTGGCTTCCTCAGTGCTATGATTCCGCCACAGAACATTTACTAACGGAATGAATTTTTTCTTCAAAACTTTAATATCTCGATCCAAAATCTGAACCGGCTCCTCCTCAAAAGTCAAATCTGGTCTAACCTCGATCTCCTCAACATAGACAACGTGAGATGGGTCAAACCGATACTGCCTCAACATCAAGATGTGAAACACATTGTGGATACGATCCAACTCTGGAGATAACTCTAATTGATAAGTGACTAGTCCCACACGCTTCAGAATCTGATACGACCCAATAAACCTAAGGCTCAACTTGCTTTTACGACCAAATCTCAGAACTTTCTTCTACAGAGAAACCTTAAGAAAAATAAAGTCACCCACAGAGTATTCAATATCTCTCATATTCAGATCTGCATAAGATTTCTATCCATCAAAAGCCACCTTCAGACGATCCCGAATCAGTCTAACCTTATCTTTGGTTTCAGAAACCAACTTAGGACCCAAAATTTGTCGCTCACCCAACTCAGTCCAACACAACGAAGTACGACACTTACGACCATACAATGCCTCGTAAGGTGTCATCTGGATGCTAGACTGGAAACTATTATTGTAGGCGAACTCAACTAGCGATAGAAAATCCTCTCAACTACCTCGAAAGTCAATCACACAACTCCGAAGCATAGCCTCCAGTATCTGAATCACCCTTTCAGATTGATCATCGGTCTGAGGATGGAACGCAGTACTGAAGTCCAATATCGAACCCAGAGCCTCATGTAATTTCTTCCCGAATCGAGAAGTGAAGCGGGGATTTCTATAAGAAATTATCAAAACAGGAACCCCATGCAGTTTTAAAATTTCAGAAATATAGAGCTTCGCTAACTTCTGTAGAGAGTAGTTCGTCTGAACCGAAATAAAATAAGCGGACTTGGTCAATCGATCCACGATGACCCAAACAGAATCCTTCTTAATGGGTGTCAAGGGCAACCCACTAACGAAGTCTATTGTCACTCGTTCCCATTTCCATAAAGGAATCTTAACAGGTTGTAACAAGCCTGAAGACAACTGGTGCTTAGCTTTAACTTGCTGGCACATGAGACAATGAGCAACAAAAACTGTAACCTCATGCTTCAAACTCGGCCACCAGTGCAGTTCACGGAGATCCCTATACATCTTATTACCACTGGGATGCATAGCATAAGGGCTACTATGTGCCTCCCTTAGAATCGACTGTCTCAAATCAGAATCATTTGGTACACAAACCTGACCTTGAAAACACAGAACCCTATTTGTATTCAGCCCAAAATTTGAAGTACTGCTACTCTCAACCTGACAAAATCGCTAAACGAAAGACTCATCCCCTAATTATTTATCTCAAATCTGATAAATCTAAGTCGACTAACGTACAACTTGATTAATAGACCTTCATCCTCGAACAAACTAAGACGAGCGAACATCGCTCTCAAATCAGTCATCGCTCTTTGACTGAGAGCATCCCCCACCACATTGGCCTTACCAGGATGATACTCTATCATACAGTCGTAATCTTTGAGCAGCTCAATCCACTGACGCTATCTAAGATTCAACTTCTTCTAAGTAAGGAGGTACTTGAGGCTCTTGTGATCGGTGTAGATGATACACCTCTCACCATATAGATAATGCCTCCTGATTTTTAACATAAAAACCACAACAACTAACTCGAGATCATACGTCAAATAGTTCCCCTCGTGTGACTTAAGCTAACGAGATGCATAAGCCACAACCTTACCATCTTGCATTAGTACACATCCCAAACTGACGTGCGACGCATCACTGTACACCATAAACTCTAGATTGTATCAGAATAGGAGCCTGAATCAGAACAGACTTGAGCTTTTTGAAGCTCGACTATTGCGCATCAATCTAGATAAAAGGAACACCCTTGCGTATAAGCTTAGTCAAAGGAGCTACAATTAAAGAGAACCCCTCGACAAATCACCGATAGTATCCTACAAGACCCAAAAACCTACGAATCTCAGATACGTTCTTAGGCTATTTCCAATCAAGCACCACCTCAATCTTTATAGGATCAACTTGGATCCCCTCAATAAAAACTATGTGCCATAGAAAAGTTACCTTACGCAACCAGAACTCACACTTGCTCAACTTAGCGTAGAGTTATTTCTCTCAGAGTATCTGAAGCACTACCCTAAGATGCTCATCATGCTCATCCTTAATCTTAGAGTAAACCAAAAAATCATCGATGAAGACCATGATGAACTGATCCAAATATGACTAAAACACTTGGTTTATCAAATCCATGAATGCAATCGTAACATTCGTCAAACCAAATGGCACAACTAGGAACTTATAGTGCCTATAACGAGTCATAAATATCGTCTTATGAACATAAAATTCCTTAAATCTAAGCAGATGATACCCAGAACGGATATCTATTTTTTAGAACACTGAAGCCCCTCGAAACTGATCAAACAAATCGTCGATCCTCGAAAGTGGATACTTATTCTTCACAGTTAGTTTATTCAACTGTTGGTAGTCGATGCACATCTTCATGGTACCATCATTTTTCTTTACAAATAGAGTTAGTGTCCCCGCGGAGACTGTAACACCCCTTACCCGTATTCGACACCGGAATAGGGTACGAGGCATTACCAGAACACATACACTTGTAAACGTATTAAGCCGAGTTATAAAATTTATCTAAATTAAAACTTTTAAATTATTAACATGTTTTTATAATTCTTCACAATATATTCTCAAAATATTATATTCATAAAAAATAGGACATACGAGACCCGATACATACTCATGCAATTCAATGCTTCATTTCTTTTTATTCAATTCACAATTTTTCATGCTCACAATTCAAATCCTATCACTAGCAATTTCCATCTAATTCATGTACAATTCAATATTAGTAAGTTCAATACTAATATGTATTTACCATTTAACTCAACGTTTATCAACTATACCATTGATTAACACATTTATGAAATTCTCAATTTTGCAATGAAAATATCACTTTCGCTTAAATAACAACATCAATTAAACTCATCATCCCCTTTTTCATCATTTTTTACTTTAGATATGAACTTAATATTTTATTACCTTTCCACACCCGTTTCCTATGCATATAACACAAGACATAAACATATCATTCAACCATAGTCGCAAGCTAATGCATTTAAACATAATTCTTTTTGGAACTAACCACGTGATAAACCATTTTACTAGAGATTACATAATTTAAACCTTACCACTCCTGTCATGATCACAAGCATATTTTCATTTAGGCACTTACCATCTCAATGCATAACTTATAAGTTTAACGTGACATAATCCAACCACAACTTGGCTAAAGCCTAAGCATGTACACTAAATATGTTAACCAAATAAACATATAGCATAAGCATTATAAGCATGGATGAGCACAACATTTGTTCATGTATCAAACTTACCAACATGTGTTAATTCATAAACCATTCATGACATTACTTCAAGCCAAATCATATTCCAAATATACCATACACACATATTATGAAACTTTATTTTCCTACATGAGCTTAAACTATGACCAATCTTGCCAAATATAAGCATCATTTCTATTTCATCATTTATCAATCATAATCGAGCATATAACCAATTATACACAAACCATTCATATATTTTCCAATTTTCCTCCTCATCCTCTCCATTCCACATCCTTAATGTGTATAACACACTTAAATAACATTATCCATACTTTCATTATTTTCTTGTATGTAAATTCAAACTGTCTGTCTGAGTTAGAGTCACTAATTTATTTATATCTCGAGCTACCAAGATCCAAATTAAGATCTGTTAATTTTTCCCGAAACTATACTCACCATAAAATTTTCAGAATTTTTGGCTTATCCAATAAGTATAGTTTATTCTTTAAAGTTTCCCCTGTTTCACCACTCGATAGTTCTGACCCTTCTTCACTAAAAATTAATTATTTCATAGTACAGAATTTGGATAATGTTATCGTTTCTTTCTTTTGAAAATAGACTCATTCAATATTCTAAACATATAAATTTCATCCCATAATAATTTTTGTACAATTTTTAATGATTTTCCAAATTTAGAACAGGGATTTCAAAATCATTCTAGCCCTGTCTCACTAAAATTCAAATATCTGATAATATAACTCTTTTGCTTGCTCTGTCTCTTTTATGTGAAAATAGACTCATTCAGCTTTAATTTCATTTATTATTCAGCCTCTAATGCAATTTCCACCATATTTGGTGATTTTTCAAAGTCACACAACTGTTGCTGTCTAAACTGTTTTGTTCCTAAATGTACTATTTCATAATTTTACTTTTTCTCACTTTTCTTTTTTATTGATCAAAGTCAATTTCTTATCTTTCTTGATTTATAATAACACATTTAACTTGTTTAACACTTACATTGTTCAATTTAGTCCAAAAATCACACTTTGAAAAAATTACATTTTTCCCCTAAAGTTTTGCAAAATTACGATTTTGCCCCTAGGCTCGTAAAATAATTTTTATTCAATTTCCTTGCATTGTAGGCCCATCTGAACCATTTTCATAACTAAAATAGTCCACAATTCTCACTTATTCACACACTTGTGACATATTTTATAACTTTTACAAATTAATCCTTTTAGGCGTTTTTATCGAAAATCACCTAGTAAAAATCGATTATCACACTCCAAACATTCATATTCTTCCATAAAACATCAAAATACATTCATATCATCCGTGGGTAAATTTTTAAACACAAAACCTAGCTCAAAATAATGATAAAAATAGGAAAATCGAGCTACGAGGATTTCAAAAATGTAAAGAACATTAAAAATGGGGCAAAGATGGACTTACTATGAAGCTTGAAAGCTTGAACCAAACCCTGGCCATGGCTTCCATGACATATTCGGCCAGCCCCCATAAGAAGATGATAATTTTTTTTCCTATTTTGTCTTTTTAATTCACTTTAATTACCAAATTACCAAAATGTCCCTAACTTAAAAATTTCCTATTTCACTTATCTCATGCCCATTTTTGTCCACAATTTAACCAATGGTCTAATTACCATATAAGGGCCTCCAATTTAAAATTTCATAATAATTGGACACTTATAACATGTAGAACTCAACTTTTGCACTTTTTACAATTTAGTCATTTTTACTAAATTGAGTGCCCAAACGTCAAAATTTTCAAACGAAATTTTTAAGAAATCGTTCCATGAAATTTTCGTCCATAAAAATATAATACAAAATATTTTTTTTCTCTTCAGATTTGTAGTCCAGAAACCATTGTTTCGACTAGGCCTAAAATCGGGATGTTACAGAGACACATTAGGATGGATGAAACCACGATCCAGAAGCTCTTGAAGTTGAGCCTTAAGCTCTGTAACCTCATTGGGTGCCATTCAGTAGGGAGCGATGGACACCGGAGCTGTACCCGGTAGAACCTCAATGTCGAACTCAACTTTCTGATTCAGAGGTAAACTCGGTAACTCCTCAGGAAAGACATCTGAAAATTCCCTCACTGTACTGATATCCCCGATAGAAGAGTCTCCAGAAACTGAAACATTAATGAAAGCCATAAATGCCTCACACCCTTTCTAAATCAATCTCTCAGCCACAAGAGCAGAGATCGCATTAGACAGATAATCTCGACGCTCACCGATCATAACAACCTCCTTATCATCCTCAGTCCTCAGAATGACCCTCTTAGTTGCGCAATCCAAACTAACCCGATGCTCAACTAGCCAGGCCATACATAGAATTAAGTCGAACTCCCCAAACGATAGCTCCATCAGATTTGCCAATAATACAACCCTTTACACTTCTAACGGGACATTTTTATAAAGTCTACTTACTCGAACAGACTGCCCCAACAGAGCAGTATATGGAACAACAAAATAAAGAACGTACCCATGATAACATCAAAAGCGTTTCTATCCTCTCGGCGACGAACAGTATAAACCAGCGCAAGCTCCATCGCCTCAGTTTGATTAGCACCTCTGCCCGGTGTTCTCTGTCCTCAGCCCCCTAACTGGTCCACGACCCCTAGGTGACATTTGTACTACCCTCTGAGGCTGTACAGAACTCGGTCTTGAAACTTGCATCTGATCAGCCTACTGTGGACACTCTCTAATACAATACTCCAAAGACTTACACCTCAGACAAGCCCCTAACCTCCTCCTACACTAGCCCGGATGGCGCTTACCATAATTACCACATGGCTGAATCCCAATAGGAGCAACAAGAACCCCCACTCTAACAGGCCCCTCAAGTTTGACCCGTTTCTTGGGCCTCTGAACAGGACTAGAGGGCTTTGAGTCCCTCTAATTCTTACCTTTCTCTCGGTCCCTACTTTGGTGCTCCACGCGCTTAACCTCTTTAGCGATCTTCGTCTTTTCTACCAGAACTGCGAACTCTCGCTCCCTCTATAGAGTAATCAATGCCCTAGATTATCCCTCAAGCCATCCTTAAAATAGACGTATTTCTCATACTTAGACGCTACCATGCCTCGAGTGTAGCGGCTCAACCTCAGAAACTCAGCCACAAATCTGTCACTTTGCGTGATATTCATGAACTCACACCTATGAGCATCAACATAGCTTGCGGCCATAAAAAAATCTTAAAATAGTCCCAGTTCAGACGATCCAGCTGAGTACCCTCCTCAACCGACAACCACCACTAAGATGCCTCGTCGCGAAGCAAAGAGACAGCACCCTTTAATTTCCGCTCAGGAGTGCAGTCGATGTTGTGCATAATCCTCTCAGTGGCCTCTAACCAATACTCCGCTACAATAGGGGAGACTCTAGTAACACCCCTAAACAACTAAGCTCCATTGGACCGGAGTCATTCAGTTACCGACCCACGGTCCTCAGATCTAGAATAGGGTCCAACAACCTTCTCCAAAACTCTCAACATGGCATGAGACAGTGCGTCGTCCCCAGCCGAGCAGTTTTGAGACCCTGTCTCAGTAGTAGGTGAAACTAGTGTCTCACTCATATCTAAATTTGATATATTGCCCAAAGAGAAAGACTCAGCTCGAGCCTCCCTATGGCCTCTACCGCGCCAACGAATACCACAACCGTGAGTTCTATCAACGCTCATCTTAAATTCAAATTTTTATCTACATTAGAAAATTTTATTTATCAGTTCCAGTATTTATTAGCAGATACTTTATGTGTAAGTTATCAGAAGTTAAGAAGTGTTCAGAGATTCTAGTCTCTAACTAGCTTAGCATAATTTTCAGAAAGTGCTAACTACAGTGTCTCTAGAGTATTCTAAGTTCAAAAAACTTACAGGATCGGCGTCGAAAACTCGGTGTACCACATACTTTCTCAACTTATCCAAATTATTTGAAAATCAACTCTTTTTGAGACAAAATTTTGAAACCCAAAATTCACAGCCTAAGTTTTGCAACCTGCCTCTGATATCACTAAATGTAACACCCCAAACTCGGCTTAGACGTTATGGCCGAATTTAGAGATGTCACAAAGAAGGGTTTTGAAAACGGAATCATTACGATAAATCATTCAGCTTTATAACTCATATTCATTTCTATCTGTTGTCAAAAGTGTTATTTAATTAATTTAATTTATTTATTTGCCAAAATGTAATTTACAGTGGAAGTTATAGAAAATGTTATTTTCTTAAAATCCCATTCGTAATTTTGAAAACCTTTGTTTTAGTAAAAAAACAATGTTTTTAGATATCCGTCGCAAATAAAATGTTAAAACAAAAATCCAAATCCCAAAATAAAATCAAACAGTCCTGAGAGTCCATAATTTAGAAAACTTCTAGGAAATAATCATTAATTAAGTAAATAAAAATCATGATCTTAAATAGTTACGAACTCGTGGTCACCGTGAGGCTCCGTCACATCGGTCTACCTAAATCCGTGGATTACTTGAATAGAACAGACAGACAGAAGTAAATTTTCGTAAACTCAATGTGTAACCCAACAGAAATGGCATGGAATACAAACAAAAGTCTCATATACGGTCAGAAACAGATTTGGACTCATGTCCATTTCGGATACAGGTAACAGAATCAGATAAGCAATACAGAAATGCAGAATCCTACCACCATCCTCTACACACCATCTCCGACCATTCCATCACACTATGTGGGGTTAAAAACACCCACCCATCCCTACAAACCATATTGTGTCATTACAACACATACCAGATAATATACAGCTAAGCTGTCAGAATATAGGCGAAGGTCGCCATACAGAACACTTCCTCCACATATATAATTCCCACCCCAAACATATTTACAGATTACAGATACAGAATATCATGCTCGCATACAAATATCATATATATAACAGAATAATCAAACAGGTATAACAGTGTCCTACTCAGAGCATACTATCAGAATAATAGATCACATAACCCAGGGTTTGGTCAGCCCTTATCGACCCCTCGGTAGGTCCACAGTCGATTGGGATGACCCGTACGACACTAGGGAAAATTTTAGAATCATAGGTCCACATGCCCGTGTGGGCCCACACGCCCAACTTGGCCTCACCCATGTGGCCCACACGGCCTGGCCCAAAACCTACAAGCCCGAGTGGGCCTACACGGTCACACTCACACCAACACACGGTAGTGTTTTATGCACGGCGATGCCCTCGTCAAACACACGGTCTTGTCTCGCACACGGCCAGGTACACACCCATGTGACGTCGACAGTATGGTTTTTCGACTTTCATCGAAACTTAATTTTCTACATTTTGAGAACACACCTGTTTCGATTTTGATACAATAACATACCTGAGACCACCAGAACCTAGAATCGATAAACTAAAGTCACAATATTAGTCTTAATTCACGATTAATCCAAAAAAACTGACATCAGTTCAATTCAAACGTTCATCACTTACCCCAACCCTCAAACAATTTCGGCTACGATTCGACAAGAGGAGATCCCCGTTCTTCACGATTCATTGATGCCAAAACCCAAAAATTAAACTAACGAAAAAGAATAACATCTTTAGAACAACATTAAAAGAAAACCCTCTCTTAACTTGAGCAAAACCTTAGCACCACTTACCACAACGCACGTAAACAATGAGCCGAAAGCACCAAAATTAATAGGGAGAAGAATATAAAAAGAACAAGAAAAGAGAAATTGACAGAAAAGTGGAGAAACAAAAATCGACGTCAAATTTTTGAAGAAGAGGAGAAAAAACTAATTAAAATTTGAAAAAGAAAAATAAAAAGATATCTAACATATCCCCTATTTTTCTTCCACTAACCCACTAACTCACAACCACCTCAGAATCCCGGTTACTTCCAACCTCTAATAGACACCAGAAACAAAAATTAACACCCTCGCCAACGCAAGAGTTCGAATACAAGACCCCTAGCACACCAACTCCTTACCACTCGAACCAACAGGCTAATTCTAATAAAAATTAACAGATAATTTTATATAATCCCACTCAACAAGGGTAAGGTTTAGATCTAAAAAAATAACAAAATTATCAAATGTGATTCTTAAACCCAAGACCTTATACACACACCTAGCACACTTAACTACTGTAGCAAATACACATTTGTGTTAGATATTTACAGATACAAAAATAAATTATTCAGGGCATTACATGGGTCTTCTTTTTTTGCTTGGAAAAAAAATCTTAATTTATTAATTTTTGGTATTTAACTATTTTGCTAATCATGCTAATCCATTCAAGCGTTGTTGAATCTCTGTTGTGCTTTGGGTAAGTGTGTTGTTCGATTATTTTGACAAGATTATTGTTGGGTATACGTTAATTGAGTATTTTGTAATCTTTGGTAATTTTGGTTGTTGAGTAATCTTTCAAGGGAGGTGATTTTTGGTTTGACTTTTTGATTTTATTATTACTGGTGTTCTTCTAGGATAGGATTAAAGGGCACTTGGTGTTCCTCTGGCGACTTAGGTGTTGTTAAGTTGTTGATTTCGTTCAGGAGTAAGTGGTTTTTACGTCAAGGTTAAGGGTTGTTCATTAATTAGTTTGTGTCAAATGCTTATTTCTGTATCGATATCTAGTTGTTAATCGAGGAGATTTGATGTCATATGTAGGTTTGGGAGTGCGCTTTTTAGTGGATTATAAGATTTATCATAAGGTGTGTATTTCTACGTCGAAACCCTGCAAATATATCTGAAAAATTTGGAAAAAAGCCCAAGAAATTCAAAGATGTTCTTCGTCACACGGCCGTGTAGTAGACTGTGCGGCAGACTATGTGCACCACATGCCTATGTCTTAGACCGTGTGCAATTACATGGGCCCATGTAAGCCACACGGACTGGTCATCTGGGCCATGTGAAGTCACACAGGCATGTGTTTCATTTTTTTTTGGAATTTTCATTTAAGGTCAACTTAGCCTGTAATTCGTAATTAACACTTCGTAGGGTCCATTTTGCTCTAAAAAAACCTGAAATGAGATATATATGTTGATACGTTCGGTATGTGAGTTACATGTATGATATATGTGTCGATAACTTTGAAAGCATGACTAATTGTGTAAAGTATATGCGACATTTGTATTTTGTTATCTATTTTAATATGATATCTTACTTGACTATGTGATACGTATGTATGCTATTATGACTTTGCATAAGCATTCGGGTGGGTTTTGATTATGGAGGAAGTGTTTTCCAGCAGTATTACTGCAATTTTGGTGGTTAAACCACAATATATGTTTGGCAGCTCAACTGCACATTATGAGTGGCATACCACCACGACGGGTGTGATTGAATGGATGAATTCATGTAATCATATTTGTGTGGTTGGTTGGACTGAGTTGCTGTGTAGCAGACAGGGGTAGGATTTGTTCTGATATGATATGACATTTTGATATGATATATATTTTGGAAATATGCTATTCTGATTTGATTTATGTTTCTGGTATTGTGTCATTCTGATTTAATATTCGCATATGTGAACATTATAAGTAAAATTATGTGTTGGTGTTTATGTTTGTGTATGTTATAAGGAAATTCTATTTTGTGGGCCAAGACACACACTAGGCTTCTAGCTCACTCGATTGTTCAATACGTTTCAGGTAATCTTCTAACTTAGGACCGGACAACGTGCAGGAGCTCAGGTTGTTTTCTCAGTTAAATAAAAATGGTGATTTACATTGGTAATATTTTTGGACTTTTGGGACTGTAATTTTTTTTGAGATTTTTTTGGTTTTTTTATTTGTCGATATTTGATATTTTCGAATGTAAAATAGAAAAATCACACGAGTTAACAAAATGGATTTCGATTTTCAAAATTAAAACTTTGGAAATTTTCGCTTCAAAGATTAATAAATCTCTTAAGTGTTTTACTGTAAATAATTAAATGGATTTTAGCGAATATTTGCCTTAGTTTTGGAAACAACATCAGTATTTTTTTTAAAACACACGATTTTGAATTCAAATCCTGGGTTGAGATAAGTGATATTGGACTTAAGTTTTACTAACATTTGTGAGAGTTTTACCAAATTTTATGTTTTCGAAATGCACACTAAGTTTGATTAAATCGTAAGTTTTTAAACGGGTTAATGTTATTCCTCAAGATTCGGCTATAACGTCTAGGCCAGGTTTGGAGTGTTACATAAGCCAACTGATAATCATCAACATTAAGTGCATTTGGGGACTGTGAGGGCCTCATGGCTATAGTTGAGTGCACGACATGACTAATAGGACCATGCCTTCATCGGGATTGTATAAAACCTTGATTCAATAAAAACAGTCTCTCGTTTGCTATGAACCAAGTCATATAACTATCTGAGGCTAGAAGCAGTCTTGGTTGCTGAACTTAGTCACCACCAATAGACACCGATCATTCCACATATTAACCTCAGATGGTACAATCTTCAATCCAAGGTTTATCTATTTCTCCTAGTCACTTTGTGCATATCATCCATGTTAAATAGATTAGAGGGGGCATATGCTCAAACCTAAACTAACGCATAACATGATCAGGGTGCTGCCACTCTCTTATGCTACACTTCACTTCTAGCTTAAACCCACGTTGAAATAATTCGAACAACCTCTTCATCCACATACGGCATCCATTAGAATTATAAACCATAATTTTTTTTTTGTAAAAAATCACATAAAAATAATTGCTAACTATAATACTATACAACATAATCATAGACTATTTACCTCTTCTTTTGAATCTTAATCCAATTCCATCTTGTATGCGACCACCTCTTTACCTTAATTATTGCGCCTAATGGGGAAAATCCAATCACTGTAGCAACATTGCAAATATGTTAAGGCATGGTTTATAAATAAATACAAATTTTAAAATTTTAAAAAATATTTAAATAATTCAATACTAACCATATCACAAGTGGGAATTGATAGACAATACAACTCAATGGAATTACGAAATGTATTCTAATATATGTCTAATTCTGCAATAATAAAGCCATCCAATCCTTGATAAAGTAGGTTCATAGTTAAGGACATCTTTCGATATAAATGTGCCAGTACAACAAATCCCTAACTATATCCTTCTATAGTAGATAAATCATGTAGTAAAAACAGGTAATGACAACTAATCCTATTGCCAAATTTATCAGGCATTAGTATGGTCCTAATGAGCTTCAGAATTAATGTTCGGGTGGCATATTGCACATCTATGTCCTCCACAACCACTGGTAAAACTTTAGGGAACTTGTCTAGCCATGTATGTACAATGAATAAACCAACGATTTTACCCTCCGGAGGAATTGCTCCAATTAAACCATCATAAACAGCAGTCAAGGTCAGTTTAGTATTCCCTACTATGACAATCCCATCAATAGATAACCCATGTATGTTTGCGACGTCTTCGAGAGTGATAGTACACTCTCCCCACGATAGGTGAAAAGTATGTTTCTTCGCTCGCCATCGTTCCATCAACACAACAATCAACTCTGGGAAAATTGTGCATGACCTCAAGTTTAAAACACATCCGAACCCGACAACATGCAAACATTCACGTATTCGATCATCTACCAAACCTAAATCAAGCTGAGACTAGCCTTGATTACAAAGGATGTGATCAACAGGATGTCAACTTATTTAATCAATCAATTCAGTAAAATTTTAAATTTATTATTAAAATCTTATAACTATTGAATTAAATTTATCGCATTCTGCATATCATTAGACACGTGCGACAATCTTATCAATGTCATACCCAAAGCCTATTGTGCATAAACCAAAAAACATTAGAAATAAATTTCCAAACCCTATACTCTAAACATATATATCATAATACCAAATTCAATAACATACTACATTCAATAATTACTTAAAAATACACATTGTCCATCACACACTTAATCACTTAACATAATAACCTTTAACCAAAATTTTTGTAACTTAGAAAAAACACTATGGAAATTTATATACCAATAAATTTGTTTGTAGAATATTTTCTCATATTTACTACATGTATATAATAGTATTTATTTTATTTAAACATATAATAACCTTATTTCATCATTATTCACCGATTACTAATTAACTACAATAATCACATTCATCAATAACATATGATTTATTCACATTTTGAAATGACAATAAACATATAATTGTTAGCAAATTATAATTTAAAATAAAATTATATCGGTTGGTGAGACATTTACCTTATTAATTCAATTATTCTAAACCTTAAAAAAATAAAATATGTTATCTACTAAATTATATTGAACATAAATTATAATTTAAAAATATTTTTTTTCTCAAAAACAAACTTTTTTGGATTGTAAAACAAAAAAAATGGATTTTTTGGGGATGGTTTTAGAGTTTTGAAAGTGGTTTAAGTTTCGAATTTTGGGTATTTTTGGGGGAATTGGTTGACTTTTTTTTCTATTGATTGTCGATTTGGGAGATTGAGGAAGTGGGGGAGAAAGGATTTGGGAGTTTAGAAGTGGGGGTAGAAAAGGATGATGTGGCGTAGGGGATAAAGAAGTGGGGTATAAAGGGTATTTATAGGATGAATGGGTGGGACGACTTCTATGGGGATGGGTGGTGATTGGCTTTAATTGCACACCCATCCCCAAATCATCAGTCGCCAAGATGATTTGGTAGAACTCGCGTCACCAAGTACTCTAAATTGGTATGTCGATTGTCGATTTAAGATATCAAGATGCCATGTCTATTTCAGACACATTAGTTGTATTAGTTTCAACCCAAATTGTCAGTACCATGTCAATTTGGGATTTCCATGCATCACACATTATTTTGGTAAAATATAACCCATATCATTCTAGCAAATAATCATTTTTTCTATATTATTCCGGAAAAAAAAAGGAATACAAATCATGTTTGTTTTTTCATGAATGAAACTTCATTATAAAATACTAACTAGAGATACATCCAAGCCCCCATTGAGGTGTTTCAAAAAATTGGGTACTACCTTCGTTATTAACAACCATTTTAGCTAGACTATCAACTCCTTTATTGAAATCTCTAGAAATGTACTGAATCAACCAATGAGTCAATTTAGGCACACGAAGATTAATTCTTCTAACCAAAGCGAAATTTGACACCTTTGTAGCACTCCCCTGAATAGCTTGAACCACTTCTTGACTGTTAGAGACGATTAATACCATATCGAAACCCCTATCCATAGATATCGTTAAGCCTTCCAAAATGCCCCACAATTTGGAATCGAGAACTAAACATATACCTACACACTTATTATACCGAAGAATCCAGCCACCCTAACTATCATGAAGAATTCCCACAATTGTGGCAAACTTAATTTCCTCTTTTACTACTCCATCAAAGTTTAATTGAATCCAATTCCCAAGCTTGGATATTACTATTATTGGAGCTTGTCGATTGAAGACATTTACCTCAAGAGTTGAAGTGTATTGTTTAGCCCAACTGAAGGAGATTTTAATCAACTCTTCGATATTTCATGTTGTGCTTTGGAAAATAAAGAGGTTTCAGTTTTTCCAAATACGCCAAGCTACCATACTAAAAAACATTGCTAATCTACCTCGTCTAGTTTCATTTCGTGATAATTCTGAAGGTTGTTTGAAATCCAATTATGCAGAACACTTCAAAAAAAAGGAAACATGTTTGTTCTCTGGATAATATGTTTGCAAGTGTCCTTAGCAGTAGGACAATCACAAATGTCGCGCATAATGTTTTCATATTCATTGCCACATATACCACAAGTACCATCTAACCTAATTCCTCTTTTCACGCGCTCAGAATTAGTAAAAAGATGCCTTTTAAGAATGAGGTAAATAAAATATCAAACTCTATGAGGGCCTTAAAACTTCCAAGGTAATTGCCATATGCCATTCTTAAGATTCCAGTTCTCTTTCCTAATCCTCCAATATGCGCTCTTGATTGAAAAGGAACCATTTGAATTTCTTGCCCAAGTAATCCTCTCCGAGCCAACTTCTAACTGAGATAGAGGAATACCCATAATACATTTAAGCAAGTCCTTCGACACCCATAGGTGAAATAACTTGAGGCTCCAAAGCCCATCATCCGTAACCACTTCACTCAACATGTTTTCCCTTTTCATATTCGAATGATATAGAATATGATTTAACAATGGGCTACAATTTGGGATCCAATGGTCTCTCCAGCAATTGATGAATTACCATCTCCAACTGACCATAAAAGATTCTCTCTTAGCAATGGTCATTATTTATAAAGACTTCTCAAAAGAAAAGAACAACATTCTTGAGTTAAGGATTTAGGTAGACCATTAAGGACTCTATACTTCAATCTGAGAACTCAAACCCATAAAAAATCCAAATCGAAAACAATATTGAATCCAAGTTTCATCAAGAAGGAAGTATTCTGGTATTCTAGTCTCATAAACCCAAAGCCTCCATTAGACCTTGGTTGAAAAATAGACTCCCAACTAACAAGTGTCATCTTCCTTTCCCCTTTAGATGTTCCCCAAATAAATTGTCTAACCAATTTCTCAATCTCTTCACATAGACCTTTCGGTATCCTCATCGATTGCATGAAGTAGCTTGGTATCGTTAACCACACAAACTGAGCAAGTGTGGCCCTGCCAACTAAAGATAGTTTCCCAGCCTTCCAGTTTTGCGATTTAATCCGAACCCGATCAACAATGCACCTCAAAGTACTATTAGTCACTCTCTTATGAATGAGTGAAATTCCTAAAAAAGAATTGAGTTTTTTTACCCTATTAAAACCCAGTATGTCACAAAGGATCTTCCATGATTCTTCACTAACTCCTTTAGAAAAAAAGATGTTAGATTTCCCTACATGCACCCAGTGGCCAGAGAAATTATAGAAATCTTTTAGAATTCCCTTCAACAATCTAGCTTGATTTTCGTCTGCTTTTCTAAATATGATCAGGTCATCTGCAAAAAACAAATGAGAGATAGCTAGACTTGAGTGACTAAAGTGGATAGGTTGCCACTGGTTCTTTTGAATTGACGAATGTATGATCTGGCCAAGCTAATCCATACATAAGAAAAATAAATACGAGGATAAAAGGAACCCCTAGCGAATGCCTCTGGCCTATTTGAATTTCGGGGAAGGAACACCATTCTAGAGAATCTGCATAGTAGAATTAGAGATAGAAGACATAATAACATTAATTACGAGATTAGGATTACCTTCAACTTTAAGAGAAGCCTCAATAAAATCCCAACGAACTGGATCATATGCCTTCTCCAAATCGATATTCACAGCCATCCATTTCCTATTTTTTGATTGCTTCTCATCAAATGAATGACTTATTGTGCTACAATGATATTATATGTAATATTGTGACCTGCTATAAATCTCGCTTGTTCTTGCGTAAGAATTCTCAGAAAAATTGACTTAAAATGATTAGTTATGATCTTCATAACCAATTTATATAAGACCAAGAACAAGCTGATGGGCCTAAATTGGGAAAAATTTTCAAGGGCATGGACCTTAGGCAAACGAACAACTAAAGTGTTGTTTAAATTTGAATCAGTTTTTTTTCCATCAAAGATATTTTTAACCCAACTACAAACGGAACTACTAACGTGCTCCCATTGGCTTTGGGAAAATAAGGAATGAAAATCATCACTCCCTAGACTTTTAAGGGTGCCATGTCAAAAAGAGCACCTTTGATCTCTTCATTTGTGACTACCATACCCAAAAACTGTACGTCCTCTTGAGATAAAATAGGAAAAAAGTTTGGGGTAACCTAACGTAGGTTCCAAATACTCCCAGTAGAGCTGCTGGAAAAAATTAATAGCCTTCATCTGTAAGGCCTCATCATCGTAAACCCAATCCTCTAAATCATTCTTTAGAGCTGAGATTTTATTATGTTTTCTTTGTTGAAGAAGAACTTGGTATTTTGGTCTCCATAGACAAGCCAATAGCACCTGGCCTTCTGTTTCTAAAGCGGCTCCTCATAGTCGAGAACTATTTCTAAATCCTCCCTAATATTCATTTCAACATTGGATAATTTTTCAAAATTCAATCTATCCATCGCTTTCTGAATACTAGTTAATTTCTATAGAAGAATTTTTTTACGAGTGTCAATATGCCCATATATATTCCTATTCCAATTCTTCATGTTATCTGAGTGCTGCTTAATCAAGCCCACATATTACCGTTAAAAGTCCAAGAATCCTTAATGAATTGAAAGAATTATGGATGTTTAACCCAGCCAGTAAGGAATTTGAAAGACTTACCTTTAATTGAATCCATATCCTACCTTAAGGAAAGAAATAGAGGTCGATGGTCTGATTTGAGCATAAGAAGATGTGTCTTTGAACTGCTCGAGAATTCTGAAATCCACGAATCATTACAGATAGCTCTATCAAGCCTTTCAAGGACACCACCTCTCTTCCAAGTAAACGCCGAACATTTAAATCTGATGTCATGAAGATTAGTTTATTTAACAAAGTTACCAAAAGCATAACACATTTTCCCTTCTCTTTGCCCCCTATTTTCACTGGGAGATAGGATGGCATTAAAATCTCCAATCGCCATCCAAGGAACATCATCATTTGGTAGAATCGAATTTAGGCCCTCCCACAAGAACTTCCTATTTTGCTTATTTGGGCTACCATACACAAATGTAACTAAAATAGGCCTTCGAAAGGAGTTGTCAATGATCCGAATAAGGACAAATTGAGGGTGATTATAGACCACTTCAACTCTAACTGAATCTTTTCAACTAATCCAAATACCACAAAAAAATCAATGGCCTTAACCCTATGAGAATATTAGAAACCTAGGTTAGCGATAATCAAATCAATTTTGCCACCACTAACTCTTGTCTAGAGCAATCCCATAATATTTGGTTTAAATTCCTGATTGTATTCTAAAAAAATTTGGGGGAATTTACTACTGGCACATCCCTGGAAATTCCAAGAAAATATATTTAAATTCATAAAATTAATAAAAGAAAGGATAGACAACCAACCTCTACTAATTAAAATCAGTCTTATCACTCTATTGCAAGTTCGTTGAAACTGCTGAAGCCTTAATAGGCCTAATATCAATCTAAGAATTACTGAGTGCCACCATAGAATTCATCGAGTCTGAAAGCAAGACTTTTGTATTTTTTACTGCCTTAAAGCGCTCTCCATGATCTTTAATAATTTTATTAAATACCCTTCCTTTTCTAGTAGCAGTTCTTTTCCCATTTGATGCACGCATTTTAGTGTTTGAACCTTCTATATTAAAAATCCCTAAATCACCACCCCCTAAAAGGGTAGTAGTATTGTCTCCAAGATTATCCTTAAAAACCACTGTTGTATACTTCGACGGGTCAAGCATATTAGAATTTAAAGAAATCTCCAATTCGATTAGACCTTTAAAGGTAGGGTTAAAGTGTGACGTGGCATTTAAATGAAAATCTCATACATTAATAGGCTTTTCCTTACAATTATTCAAATTCTTTTCAATGCCTTGCTCCATCGTTACGGTTTTAATAGACGTAGTAAATAGCCTATTCCCAATGACCTTCACCAAATTTAACCCTTGGCCTAACGCTAGCTGAACCCGGACCAGTATAGCCTTGGCCCCGACTTCTATTTTTCCTTTCCAACAGCTACCCTGGTATGACTCACTCCCAAAACTAATTCCACCACATTTAACGCCCTAGCTTCCTTAGAAAAATTTTGGCCTATTTTCCTAACCCAATCAAGCTCTCACAGCCAACATTGCCTACCCCCACTTCCTCCTTATCCAGCCTGTCATTCCCGTTCACATTCTCCCTTTCAAATTTTTTAAGGAAATCACCTTTTTTTTTGAAAATTAATCCCGAGAAATCTACCATTACATCTTCTTTTTCCCCTTTTCGATTAGTCTCCATAGAAAGTGCCCTAAATTTAGACCATCCTTTGCCGTTAATCGAGAACTTAGCCACTAGTTTATAAGTTTCCTTCGCATTCCGGTGAGGACAATCCAAGGCCTACACTTCGCTGAGTCAACCATTGGACTTTTAGCCGTCGATTTTGCCCCTTTCAAACCGTCATTGCCACCAGTTTATTTTTTATCCCCGTTCAATAATGAACAAAGCTCCTTCACGTGACCATATCGTTCGCAAGAGAAGCAAATGGAAGGTAAGGATTCCTATTCGATTTTTTGAAGTCTGTCATTAATCATAATCTAGGATATTAAGGGTTTATCTAAATTCACAAAAATTACCAACCTTGCAAAATATCCCCTTAATTGATTATCAGTATTGAAATCGAGTTTTGCAATCGTACCTATTAAATCACCAATTTCCTCAAGAATCTTTTTGTTGTACAGGTAACTGGGCAAGCCTTGTAGTCGTATCCACGCCATGACCATCGTCAGGAAGGGTTGAAACGGGTTAAAGTCCATTGTCCCTGGTTGAACAGTAAAATATTGACCGAAGACGATTTACGGTCCTTGGATAAGAACTTTCTCATAATCTTCTTTGTTTTCTAATTTAACGAGAAAATACTCATTTTCCACATCCATGATTCGAAACATTTTTAAGGTCGTCATAGACTCAAAACCCTATTTAGCATAGCCAATGCTATGTCCCAAGAGCTTAACTACCACAGTAGTTTCCATATCCTTTAAAAGAAACTTTTGAACCCTATCTAAGAAAGAAATCGCAAATATACCATTTATGGAGGATTTTGTAAAGTCTCCTTCAACAAAATAAAAAAACTACACCACCACTTTCCCTTGGATCTTTTTCGAAGTCAACTAGCGCGCAATCAACCCTATTAACATGCCAATCGTATCTTATCCTATGTTCATCTGGGCTCAATACACATATCATAACATTTAATACAATTCATTTCATTACTCACGTTTTGTACTGTTCTAATCATAATTCACAATATAATTGCATACCATTAATTTAGTTCACTTGATATCATAACTAGGGGTGAGAAAAACTCGATTCGACTCGAAAAAATCGAAAAAAAATTTGAATTTCGAGTTAAACGAATCGAGTTATTCGAATCAACTCGAATTTTTTTTCGAATTTTAAGTTCGAATCGAGTTGAGTTTTCGAATTCGAATGACTCGAATAATTCGAATATCAAACTATAATATTTTACATTTTTACCCCAAACTTCCAAACCTTTTTACTTTTTCCTCAAAACTTTTACTCCTTCCCACTTTTCCCCCAAAACTTTTACCCCCCTCCCCTCCCAACCCCCCTAATCTACCCAAAATCCATTTCCCACCAAAATTTTACTCTCCCATTTATTTTTCTCAAAATTTTACTCCCAAAAACCCTCAAAACCTTTTATTTTCCCCTAAAATTTTTACTCCCTCCCACTTTTCCCCTAAAACTTTTATTCCATTCCCATCCCACCTCCTATCTATCCCAAACCCTCCCCCTCCAATTTTTTTTTTAAATATTTTCCCTCCAAAATTTTACTCTCCCCTATTTACTTTCCCTCAAACTTTTATTCCCCAAAAATTTTTATTTTTTCCCTAAACTTTTACTTCTCACCATTTACTCTCAAATAAAAAATCAAAATTATCCAAAAAAAATCACTAAACATATATAGTAATAATTTTATTTATATCTACTATTTATATTATTAAATTAAATTTCACATTTTATATTATTTATATTATTGAATTGTTTAGTCATATTGAATATTTATATTAAAATTAAATTATTAATTATGCCATAAAATATTCGTGTTAAAATTTTATATTGGTATCAATTTCACATTTTATTTTTAAAATAACTTTTATTAAAAATCATATTTTTACATTTAATATATTTTTTAATTCTAAAATACATAGTGACAAGAATCTGAATATAATTGAAACAACTAAGCAAGCAAAGAAGCTAACCAATATATAAAAAATTAATAAATAAATTATGAAGCGATGAAAGTTAATAAAAAATTTGATTAAGGTGGATAAATTTTATTACGATGGGTGACAATGGTTACAAGGACCCAAAATTATTTTTTTAAAATTTAACTTGAAAAAATATATTCGATTCGATTCGATTCGAATTCCATCTCACTCGACTCGATTCGAGAAAACTTCAAATAAAGTTAGGATGATAAAATGAGATTTGAAAACTCGATTAACTCGAAAATTTTTGATTCGATTCGATTCGATCGAATGCTCACCCCTAATCATAACAATATATATATATCTTTTAACAATCTAATATCACTTTGTATAAATCATATACTCGTATAATAAATTTTACCATCATTCAATATTGTATACTTATCCATATTTATCACATTTTTCCAATGTAGCTCTTTTCTCACCTTTTTGTACCAACTTGTAATCAATTTAAAATATACACTCAAACATAATCAATTCGCAATTCAATCAAAAAAATATAAAATCACATAATTATACCTTATGAACTTACCAAATGAATTCAACAGTAAATACAAAGTCAAGGACTATTCCATGATTTTTCCTTTTCCTCGTTTATCTACTCGTTGTTTTGAATCTTGATCTATACGATAATCCATTTCACATTATCAGCTCCTATCACTACAAATCATCTCATTTCAAGTATAATAACATATTTTGTTCCTTTTTCACAATTCCCCTAAAGTTTTACATTTTATTCAATCTAGTCTTTAAAATCGAAACAAGTATAACTTTAACATTTCGACTCCGATTTTCATTCCTATTTCAAATAAATCCTTCTACAACCCTCTAAATACATAGAATTAAGAAATTTCATATCAAAATTTACATTATTACATTTTAGTCCCTAAACTCAAAACTAGCCAAAATTACTTTACAAATTAGTCATTAAACACATCTAAGCTTATAATCAAGCAATTAAACATCATAAGCTTAAAATTTCATCAATGTCAACTTTTAAAATCTTTAACAGTTTTGAAAACGGAGATATGAGTTAATTGAACCTAATTGCAACGAACTCAAAAACATAAAAATTACTAAAAACGGGATTGAAAAAGCTCACCATGCAAGGCCTCTAAGCTTGGACGAACTTAGAGTACTCAAAAAAGGAGGTTTGGTGTTGTATATTCTGTGGAAGATAAAAATGAAGATGGTGATGTTTCTGTTTTCATGTTTTATTATTTTATTAATATTAAATTAACATAATTTTAACATAAAATAATTAAAGAAAGTAAGCATTAACCATCCACCACATTAAAAAGTGTATAATTGCCTCCTAAATCCTCCCACTTTGACCATTTAAGCCTTTTTACTAATAAAAAATTAATATCAATCAAATTTTACGATTTTTATAATTTAATACTTTTTTCCTTAATTAATTATCAAATCATCAAAATTTCGGGCAATTTACCAATAAAAGCCCTATTTTTTCAAAAATTACCGAAATGGGCCCATTATTTTATTATTTACCAGAATGGTCTTTTTTCGGGAAATCGTGTCCACGTCAGCGCGATGTCAGTGCACGCGCCAGGACATCGCGTCCACGTCAGCGCACTCGTGCTGACGTGGACGCGATGTCACCCGCGCGTGAACAGTACCCAACGGTCAAAAATTTGACCGTTGCCCCCCCAGCGGTCAAAAAAAAATTATAAATACCCCCACCCCTTTTTATTTTTTCACAAACAAATCCTCTCTCATATTTCCTCTCAATTCCTCTCAAATTCCTTCTAAAATTCTCTCAATTTCCTTCCAAAATTCTCTCAAATCTATATTTAATTTCAATTCCTCTCAATTTCCTTCAAAAATTCTCTCAAATCCATATTTAATTTAAATTTCTTCTCAATTTCCTTTTTTAAAATAATTTAAATTTTTTTTATATTTTTATAAATCGTAAAAATTTGTCTGATTTCATCAATGGCCGTATCATTGACTCGTCTTGATAGGCATCACATATCGGTGGAACAAATGACAATGGTAAGTATTAAATTTAATTTTTAAATATTATTTAAGAATTTTTTATTTATGCATTTTTAGATAATTATTAATTTATTATTTGTTATAAAAGGCTGTAGATCGGGTATTGGAATACAATATCCGGAATATGCATGCTCCTCCATCACCTTTGGTAGAGAACTACCTGCGGGAAGCGGGTTTCTGGCACGTGGCGACGGTGGGCCGGGGATGCAAGTTGGACCCGAAACTGATCAGTGCGTTGATCGAGAGGTGGAGACCCGAGACGCACACATTCCATCTTCCATGTGGAGAGTGCACTATCACTCTAGAAGACGTTAGTCTGCAGTTGGGATTGCCGGTGGACGGGCACCCAGTCACCGGGTCTGCCCAATCTAGCAATTGGGAGGTGGTGTGCTACGAGCTTTTGGGCGCTATTCCGGAGAAAATAGAGGGAGGTAAGGTCGAGATGGGCTGGTTACGTGACACATTCCCTGATTCGGATGAAGATTCAACCGAAATTGAAAGAATCCGATATGCTCGGACATACATTCTTCAATTAATTGGAGGTTATCTGATGCCCGACACATCACGGAGCTGCGTACATCTAAGATGGCTGTTAAAACTCGTTGAATTTAGAGCAACCGATGAATTTAGTTGGGGGTCTGCCGTCTTGGCAACATTATATCGGGAGATGTGCGGGGCGACGCGACCGAGGAGAGCAAACATCGGAGGTTGCCTGTCACTACTGCAGCCATGGGCACGGTTTCGATTTCTATTTCTACGTCCTCAAGTGAACCACCCATATACATTCTAACTCATAACGAGGTAAATTTTATTATATTACATTTTACAATTATTAGGTAGATTTTTAAAAATAAAAATATGTAACCGGATCAACAGAAGAACAAAATCGATACGTGATAGACAGAACTTTCATTGGCGTCATTCCAAAAATTTTACGCCTAATCCTTTTACGAAGTTCTTTCAAATCTATGTTCTGGTTAAAAACCAGTCGCACCGTATTCTCCAACAAAAAAACAACACCATTCTCGGTGTGGCAAACCTCACCATCGTAGTAAATAACAGCACTAATACGTTCACTCATATTTGAAACTCTAACCTTCTTAGCCTCTCTAAATTGTTTCAGCTGTGACTTATGCATTCTGAGAACATTTTTTGCCTAATTTATAGCCTCAGCCCAAACATGCTACTGTAGCAAAATCACGTCCACGAGGGCGCGATTTCACAAATTCTTCCCAAATAGCATCCTGGTATAAGCGATTTTATATTATTTGCTCAGAAACGTTAAAAAAAATTTAGATTAAAAGACCTACTGTAGCAAAAGCGCGCTGACGAGGCCGCAATTTCACAAATTCTTCTCAAATAGCATCCTGCTAGAAGCGATTTTATACTATTTGCTCAGAAACGTCAAAAAAATAATTATTTCTTCCGTGACCTACTGTAGCAAAAGTGCGTCCACGAGGTTGCGATTTCACAAATTCTTCTCAAATACCATCCTGCTAGAAGCGATTTTATATTATTTTATCAGAAACGTCAACTCGAAATTATTTCTTCCAAGACCCTAAAACCCTAAAAAGCCTGAACCCTAAACCCTAAAAGCCAAAAAAACATAATGTGGGAAAACCCGTGAAATCGCGTCCACGTCAACGCGATGTCAGTGCACGCGCCAGGAAATCGCATCCACGTCAGCAACTCGCGCTGACGTGGACGCGATTTCCTGGCGCGTGCACTGACATCGCGCTGACGTGGACGCGATTTCGCGTTATTTGGATCATTCTGGTAAATAATAAAATAATTGGCCCATTTCGGTATTTTTTGAAAAAATAGGGCTTTTATTGGTAAATTCCCCCAAAATTTCCAAACTAAACCTCAATTCACCAACATAAAAACTTTGTAAATATCTAATAATAATATTTACGAACTCGATTTATGAAAATGAGATCCCGACACCTCCTTTTCCAAAGCCACTAACTTAAGATACAAACCACTTGTACATTGACTAATTGACCAAGTAATAAAATCTATCAAATCTTGATTCACTATATTATTATATTTGACTCATAAATATTAAGTAATAATATTTACAAACTCACTCGTCGAAATTGTGGTCCCGAAACTACTATTTCCGACACCACTAGAAAATGGGTTTTTACATTTCATAAATTTAGAATTTAGTTTCTATATTTTTACTTTTAGGAATTTATCCCCTTTACTTTTCAATTTTCAAAATTCAAGTCCAACTATTAACTCTGTTAAATTATTTTGTTAAATTCAGGTTCATTACAATGTTATTTTTTTATTTCAAAATGTCAAACCAACAAATTTAACAGTGTTAGTAATTGGATTTGAATTTTGAAATCTGAAAAGTAGAGGGACTAATCTTATAAATAAAAGTATAAGGGCTATGCATATTTTAACCTTTAATTAATTTTATGTAATTATTTTGAAAAAATATTTTGTATTTTTTATCATAAAATATTGAAAAAGGGGGGAATAATAGTGTTTGAATCTATATCATCTAGATGCTAGGCCAAAACTATAATCATTGTTTTAACCAAGATAATATACTAATATTTTTAAAATTTGAATGTCATCTATAATTTTTTGTTCTGTTTCAAACTACCATCTTTTTTATTGAAAAAATATTTAACCAACTTTTTTATTTGAAAAAAAGAGCGACTAATAAAAACGTAAATAAAAGAAGAAGAATTTTGATTGTAAATTCTCTAGTTGATTTCTTTTTCCATTAAAAAAAATTAGGGTAGTAGACTATTGCAATTTTTATTTAAATATATATATTCTCAAAATACATATAATTCAACATTATTTTATTAGAATAGGTGTCAAGTAAGTTTTTAATCCATTTGTAAATATGTTCATGGATTGAATTTTATTAACACATGAATGATCAAGTCATTTTTCTTTAGTCTTCCTATTATCCTTTTTTTAGGAATAATCTTCCTATTATTTAGCAATATTTGTTTATTGTTTTATTGCTTGATTTTATTTGAATAATTCTCCACTAATATATGATAACTCATTGGTCATTTCTTTGTATTTAATTATTGTTCTCATCAATAAAAAAGGATAAAAAATTTTCTATTATTCTCATTGTGCACTTATGGTATTAGAGCCCTTCCAATCTCTTATAAGAAGTCGGTCCTATTTTTTCTCCCTTTCTCTTATTACTCGTATACCTTTAAACTTCTTTTTACTCTTATTATTTAATAGGTGTGGTGTATTTATAAGCCAATTTGAAAATCTTAAAAAAAAAGTCTAAACTCAACACTCACTTTCAAGGTACTGTTATTTCTATATGCCTTGATGTTAAAAATTACATTCTCTTATATTTTGTTAGGAACTTTTGCATTCAGAACCTAACTTTAAGATCAATGGGTGTGGAGGTTTGACCAAAAAACCCTAAACCTGGAAACTAAACTTTATCTAATCTTTACACCCATGTGTGTCAATGAACAACTAATAAACCTTAAACCCCTAAAATCCATAACTCAATACCTAAAATCTAAACAGAAATACTAAACCCAAAATCGTAAACTTTATGTAATTAACTTTAGACTTTATATAATTTATTACATTAATTCAATTAAATTTACATTTTATCAGATATTAAATCAAGCATTATGTATGAATTATACCAAAGAAAGCTTAATAGCATATCATTTAAATTATGAGTTATGCAATGTTAAAATTTGATGAATTAATTGCACTATTTTCTTTTCTTTTTTTTTTTGGTGAATGAAAAACACTATAAGAAAACTACCTAGAGATACATCCAAGCCCCCATTGAGGTATTTCAAAAAATTTAGTACCACCATTATTACCAATAGACATTTTAGCTAGACTATCAACCTCTTTATTATAATCTTTAGATACGTGCAGGATCGACCAGTGTGCCAAATTAACCAATAATATATTGATTCTTTTAACCAAAGTGGACATCGACACCTTTGTATCACTCCATTCAGCAACTTGTACTGCCTCTTGACTATCTGATAAGATAAATAATCTATGAAATCCCCTATCAATAGCAATCGCCAAGCCTTCCAAAATGCCCCACAATTCAATATCTAAAACTGAATAGATGCGCACAAAATAGTTATACCCAAGAATACATCTGTTATATCTGTCACGAAGAATTCCCTCAATTGAAGCTAAACTAGAATCCTCTTTTACCGCACCATCATAATTTAACTGAATCCAATTCCTGAACTTGGGCAGAACTGTTATTAGAATTTGCCAGTTGGAAACATTTACCTTTAGTAAAAAGGTATATTACTTAGCCCAATTGTATGAAACTTTAATCAAATATTCAATACTCCACATTATACCTTGGAAGACAAATAAAAAATTTCGAATTTTTTTATTAATAGGGGGTAAGATTTTTATGTTAAAAAAGGTAATAAGAATTTTGAGGCGGATCTTTACATCTATGAATGTCAATATCACTATAATTTTATATTATTATTTTTAAATGATAAGAATAAAATTCCATCATAAAATTTTTAAAGAAAAGTTTGAACCCAATACCCATGTTTATTGAGAGTTGTCTAAAAATGTTCTCGATGACTTTGACACTTATAGATGTAAAGCTCGTTCAATATTTAAAAATATATTTTTTAAAAATTAATCTTAAAATATAAATATTTTGAAAAATAATAAAATATAATATTAAAATAAAAACCTTTTTTTTAGAAATTGGTGGGTTGATTTGAAGTGAAAAAAAATATATCTTGTTTTGCAGTTCTATAGTTTAACAAATTTAAACTAAATAAGCTTAATTTAACACATTTTCTCTCAATTAATTTATCACATTCTAACCTTTTTAATATTTATATCATCATCACATAGAAATTATTTTATGAACCTTTTCCACCACATCATCCATGGTCTCGTTCAATTAAAAAAGGACACATAATCTTTTTTTCCACATTATATATGTATATTTGGACTAAGCTTCTAAATCAAAGATGATGTGTCTTCTTTTAATTGGATGGGACCATAAATGATGTGGTAGAAAAGGTTCATAAACTAATTTTTCCATCAATATAGATAAAAGGATGGCCTTAACCATCTTACCCTTTGCCACGTGGCTTACTAGTTATTTTATTTTTTGACATTATAATAATTTTCAGATTCTTCCTTTATAATAAGTTTAAAACTTGAAATTTAATTTCAATATTTCAAATTTTGATATAATTTTATTTCTTTATTTTTTTTAAATTCATTAGTTAATCAAAATAATTAATATTGTTAATTATTCCGATTAAAATGTGGGCGTCAATCTTTTCTCAATGACCTTATTTCAAAAAATATATATTATGATGAGTTTGAATGAGTACTTTTTAAGAAAAATTCACATCAACATTTTAATTAAAATAGTTAAAGGTGTTAATTAATTGGATTAATTAATGTCATTATTGTAACACTCCATACTCGGCCTAGATGTTAAGACCAAGTCTGGAAAGCTACATCGAATCATTTCAGAAAGTCCAACTTTTAACTATTTAAAGTTTAACTGTCATAAATCATTTAAGAAGTTCAACCACATAGGAATCCAAACTTATAATCAGAAATCCAAGATAAAACACACTATAGTATAAGTTTAATTAAAACGGTAAGATAACTAGATAAAGATGATCGAGCTTTCGACAACTTATAGTTTTTATTAAGCATAAATTATAGAACAGATATTCAGTTCCTCATTATTCAAGCAGATCCCTGAATCAGATACAGAAGCAGAACATAATATATCAATTTCAAATACAGATTACAACAGATATAGATGTAGATTTCCTACCCCCAACTGTTACACCATCTCCGTCCAACCCTACACACCAAAAAGGGTATGAAGTATCCATCCATCCATTCACGCCATGTAGTGGTTGTATGTCACGTTCAAAATGTCGCAGACTAGCTGTTAGAACAGAATGTGATAAGTCACTAGAATCAGATACATATATGTAGCTTAGCCACCAGTCTTGGCAGATTATTAAACTGCCCACACTTTTTCCTTATTCAAACACCCAATGCAGATGTAAATTTATAGATACAGATATAAGCATACAGTGTTACAAATTCATATTATACTCATTTAATACAGAATACAGGTACTCGTCAGTCTACATATCGATGACATATATAACAGTTTGTACAAAAATAGATTATCAGTTGATGAGCTTTATAGCCCAAATCGAACCATACGGACTTTACGGTAGGCCTACGTTCAACTGGAACGATGTTTACGGTCTTAATGAAAAGTCTTAGATTTTGTCCCACACGCCACTATGGATTCACACAGCCTGGAAGGCTGGCCCATGTGGTCTACACGGCCTAGCACACGTCCATGTGGCTCAAAGCAGTGAGTTACACGATCTAACATACGGCCAAGCACACGCTTGTATGACTCAAACACCAATTATCTCTCACATGGCCTAGACACATGCCCGTGTCTCTGGCCCGTGTGACTCTAATTCCAAAACAATGAGTTACACGGCTTGGGCACACGCCCGTGTCGTTGGCTTGTGTGGTTTTAATTCCAAAATAGTGAGTTACACGGCCATGTAGGGTCAACAGCCATGTTTTCTGACTTTCGTAAAATGCAAAAATCGGGGTTTTCGTTACACACCTAGTACGGTTTCATTGTAGAAGCAACCACGCTAATCCTAAAGCCTAAAAATAACATTCAATTGCCGAATCAAACAACTTATTCCCAAAGAAATCGATAACCACATCCAAATTAAAATTACGTCGAATAACTTTGACATGAAAGTCCAACTCAAAAATTTAGCACTTACCCCCATATGTAACAACGAAACACGATCATGATTCGATGAAGGAACTTTACTCCTAAGGTTTTCGCCTAAAAAAGAAACCAAATGATTATTTAACAGAAAGTTCAGAATGAGATGATTGTATTTCAACCTCGACAAGAACAAACAAAGTCGGGCAAAAATAACAGAGAATAACAATGAAACTTACTCCAATACTTGTCAATCTAACGAGAACCAACCCAATTCCGCAACAATCCAATAAAATTTATCACAAGAAAAAGAAAAGAAAAGAAAAAAAAGAAAAGGAAGAATGTTTAGAGAAGAAGAAGATAAGAAAACAACAAAAAAAGAAAAAAAAAAGTTAAAACGTGAAAAAAAAGGATTTTTAAAAAAAATAAAATCAATTAACAAAAGAAAAATTAACTGACTTCACGAAAGAGTGTAAAAATATGTTTAGAGACTTGAACATGTGACCAGAGAGAACATAAAAACTTAACCATTCCAGCAACAGACTCTTTCTTGACATAAAATCACACGGAATTAAACTTAAGTCAGAGGTTCAGGAATAAGGGCTCAATCAAATAAAATAACAAAATTTCCAAAAGCAGAATTTAAACCCCTATTGTCCAGCTCATAGATAGGGAACTTAGCCACAATTACAAAACTTAATTATAACAGGATTTAGCTAACAACACTTAAGTTTTTAAGGCATTACAATTATAATAGTATAGAGACCAAAATTTACCTAAAAAGATTATAGGAACTAAATCTCAAATTTAAACATATCAAAACCATAATATAGCCAAAGATGATCTATACTATTTGTTGGGATCGACCCGATTAAGCAACAAGTAAAAAAAACAGTGGAATAAATTGAGAAATTAAACACACAAATTTAACGTGGAAAACCTCTCCAAAGAGGATAAAAAAACCACGGGCAAAGATAATTTTATTATAATAGCAAAAGAATGAATAGTACAAAAGATGGAGGGAAAAACTAAACCCCGAAAACAAAGAACCCTCAAAATGTAAATACAAAATTCTCTAAATGTGTTATGAGTTCTAATCTCTAACGGGTGTATTTTCTAAGATTGTAAAAGAGCCTATTTATAGGCTAAATTTATAGGTCAAATAATAATAAAATAATCTAGACAATCAGAGTTTGATTGAAACAAATAAACAGAGTTTAACTGAAAGATTATTTTTCAAATTTGACTGAAATAGGAGTCATACTCAATACTAATACATACCAAATAAAAATATACAGATTAAATCTCAAAATTAAGCATAGTATCATAACATGACTGAAGTCATTTCATACCTAACACAATCATCCCTAATCTGTGCTATTATATATAAAAATAAATGATATGGGCATTTCTCATGTTACACATGTTATCACCTTCTATTCTTTTTAGATTATACTCAATATATTATGTTTAAATTTTTTATTTAATCTATATACTTTAATTTTTTTTACATAATTTGGTATCTTAATTTTTATAATATCATTAGTTAATCTAAATACTTTATTCTTATTAAATTGCTAACATGAATTTTTAATAATTGTTAATATTGTTAAAATTCTCTATTAAATCCATGTTCATTACAATACATTTTTATTACATGACCACTAAATGTGTTTTTATTTTAATTTTAATATGTTGCACCAATAAATTTAATAGAAGACTTAACTAGACTCGAATTTTTTAAGTCAAAAATAAAAGAATTAAATTTCAAATGTACAAATAATGCAATGACTTGAAGTGTATTTTAATATTAAAATTTTTATTATATAATTTGATAAAAAAAAGATAATTAAATCAATGTGAGTAAAAAATTAAAATAAGGTAGCCATATTTAAAATTTCATTTTTTTGCAAAGTAAAGAGAAAGATATAGTAATATATTAGGTCCTTAATTTGTAATCATTTTAAAGCATTGAATTCAAATTCAACAAACTTCATTCACATGAAAAATGATGGCATTTTTCTCTCTTATTTATTTATTTTTCATAAAATGATGGCCTATTTATAGGTAAATAATCTTCACCTGCTCTTACTAAAATTTAAAATCATTTAAAACAAAGTTGAAAATTAACATTATTCTCATAGTTGTTCTTCACTGCATTTAAATCAAATCTATCCTACCACTTTTATCACAATAAATTTTCATTGCATTTATAAATATAACATTCATTGGTTTATCACAATAAAAAATTAAATATAAGGAAAAATTGGCATACATTATTAATTTAATTATAAAAAAGTTACGTATTACAAGAGAACTCACTTTAGTATTTTATTTAATTTTTCGTTTCTTTTAATTATTGAGTTTGTATTATTTATCAAATCATTCAAAAATGATAAGAAAAATGAATGTTTGTTGACTTTGTTAACGTGACATCTACACGGTAGCCCATGTGTATGCTATGTCAGTAAAGATAATAAACGTTAACATTTTATTTATTTTAAGGTGATTTGACAAATAATATAAATTTAAATAAAAAAATATAAATAAGTGGTAAATGAGCCTTTATAATGCTAAATCGAAGAGTAGTTAGCATTTAGCAAATTAGAGGAAGCCACCCTCCTATTAAAGCTATCCCTCAAAGTTGCAAATGGCAAAGTCAGATATATAGCAAGTTCAAGCCCTTTATTTTTTTAATAATTTCTTTTTTTTCTCTAAAATTCTCAACACAAAAATGGTGTGTTGGGGAGATTTATCCTATCCTTGTTTGCTTATATTTGGTGTTTATCACAAACTCATGAATTCTTTGTTTGTCCGAATATTAAAAATCAAATTCACAAAAAAGTAAATCCACCATTATTGATTCAAATATATGATTGGATATCTTATTTGACGGTAAATATTAAGTTTGTCCAATGTTCAGCATGAACAAATGTTTTAAGATTCTAATATGATTTCATTGGATCTAACTTATTTTCTATTAACCAAAAATAATAACATCGTTACGATTATAAAATCATAATTTTAATAATGTACCTAACCCATATATACATGTGTGGCTCAGTTTTAAAAGCTAATTTTGTTTTTTTTCCCTTTGATTTTGTACATAAATTAAATTGAAGGTTGGTGAATATTAGAATATGTGATCAATAGAAAAATGGGTACTTAATGATTTTTAAAAGAAAAATATAGAAAAGGGAAAAAAAAGTTGGCTAGATAACTTTTTTAAATCTTCAACTGAATTAGAACAGAGTTGGATAACATTAGAGGAAGAGGGGGATAAGATGGGAGGTGCCGGAAGGGAAATTGATAAAGGTGAATATTATTGCAACTGTGGGAGTTGGCTCGTTAGTTGCTGGGGGGGGGGTGGCCAAGTGGCCAAGGACAATGGGGGACATTGGCTGAGGGGGTTCTCCCGTGAGTTAGGGATTTGTCTAGTGCTGGCAGCTGAGTTATAGAAGGCTTTTAAGGGAGTTAAACTAGCACGGACTAAAAGGGTTAAAAAGATTATCTTAGAGATGAATTGTATAAAGACAATTAACATGTTGAATGGTCAGATTCGATATTAAAATTTATCATGAGAATAAATGTTAAATGAAAAGTCTTTGACGAATCTTATTATGTGGTGCATGGCATTGTGGTGACTGAGACTCTCAATTCAATGATAAAATTTTTCCTCTTGAAAAAAAATATTTAAGAAATATGGAGTTTTTATTGGTGGTTAGGTAAAAGGTTGGAGCTTGGTATGGGAGACACAGGGAGTTAGAATGTTAGATCTTACACAGTTTTGACAAAGTAGCAGTTGTTTATTTGGATTATTTAATGTCCAAATTGTAACATATGTATGTGATAAAAACTGGAACATGAAACAGGTTTGAGCATCAAACTTCAAAGGTGGGGTCATTGTTTTCTAATGAATTAAATTACCTTGAAATTTTTAACATTTTCTTTTCTTAAGATTTATTTCACTTGTTTGTCATGTTCTTTCATGGGGGTGTTTTTTTTCATTTTTTATGCATCCCCTCAAGAAAAAGTGGCAGGTTTTGCCCAAAAACTCGTCTTTTAACTCAAAAACTCTCTCTTTGCTCCTTTTCATGCGAGTAATTCTTCATTTCTTTCATCTTTCTTTTTCTCTCTCTTTCCCTTCCCCCCTCCTCTCTCTCTCTCTCGCTCTCCAAAAAGGCTACAGAAAAGTTGTTTTTATTTATTTATATTTGTATGAAAAAACCACAAAATTTCCCCTCATTTCTTGCCCAGTTTACAACGAGAAATCTTTGTTTTAACAAGGAAAAGGAAGAAAATAAAGGATAACATAAACACAAAATAAATTTATTCCTTTTTTATTACAATTTTTAATCTTTTGAGTATGAATGGTCTTTTACATCTTGAAGAACCAGATTGTTCTGAGTTTGTTGAAGTTGATCCAACTGGAAGATATGGCAGAGTATTCATAAATTAACTTTCTTTTTCCTTTTTTTTTTTAGTTTTGAGTTGAAGTTTTTGATTCTTATACCTTCTTTGTATTGTCCTTTTTCCTTTCTTTCTTTTGTTTGCAGTACAATGAAATCCTTGGAAAAGGAGCTTCAAAGACAGTGTATGGTTCAAAACTCAAATATTTTCCCATTTTTTTTCAATACCCAGTCTATATTTCTTCATTATATTTGCTTCTGTGCATCCTCTTTTCTTTTTCTTTTTTACAGAATTTGAGCTCCATTTGATATTTCCAATGAAGTGTTTTTTGGGGGGGGGCATAACATATATGGTTGATGTTTATTGCAGTTATAGAGCATTTGATGAGTATGAAGGGATTGAAGTTGCTTGGAACCAAGTCAAACTTTATGATTTTCTTCAAAGCCCTGAAGATCTTGAAAGACTGTATTGTGAGATTCATCTCCTTAAGACATTGAAGCACAAGAATATTATGAAGTTCTATACTTCTTGGGTTGACACCGCCAATAGGAACATTAATTTTGTCACTGAAATGTTCACTTCTGGAACTTTAAGACAGTAAGAAAAAAACATGTCCAAAATCTGTGTTTTTTAATGTTAAAAATATGGCTTCTTTTGGTGTTGTTTATTAGATGTTTGATATTTTGTTTATGATGGGGGATCCCCTTGCAGGTATAGGCTAAAGCATAAGAGAGTGAACATTAGAGCAGTGAAGCATTGGTGTAGGCAGATCTTGAGAGGCCTTCTTTATCTCCATAGCCATGATCCCCCTGTGATTCATAGAGATCTTAAATGTGACAATATTTTTGTCAATGGCAACCAAGGAGAAGTTAAGATCGGCGATCTCGGCCTTGCTGCGATTCTCCGCAAATCTCATGCTGCTCATTGTGTTGGTATGTTTTATCTTAACCAATTTTCGGGTTAACTTGAACTGAACTTAAACTTTGGTTGACTCATAGAAATGATTTCAGTACGAAACAATAGACTGTCTTATCTTGTTTGAGAAATATTGAACTTTTCGAGTTGGGGGGGAGGGGGTTGATTCAATAAAATGGAAAGTCACCATTTTTGGGGCTTGCTTTTTCCTCAGGAACACCAGAGTTTATGGCTCCAGAGGTTTACGAAGAAGCCTACAATGAATTAGTTGACATTTATTCGTTCGGAATGTGCATTTTAGAAATGGTTACTTTCGAGTATCCTTATAGCGAATGCACCCATCCGGCTCAAATCTACAAGAAAGTTATCTCCGTAAGGGCTTTTCACTTTGCTTGACTTGCTTTCTCGCTTTGTTTCATCTGCTGGAATGACCGAATTTTCATTAACACGCGTTCTTATTTTTAGGGTAGAAAACCAGATGCTTTGTATAAAGTTAAGGATCCGGAAGTCCGACAATTTGTTGAGAAATGTTTGGCAACTGTGTCTTTGAGGCTATCTGCGAGAGAGTTGTTAAATGACCCTTTTCTACAGATTGATGATTGTGAATATGATTTGAGACAACTAGAATATGGGAGGGAACTTGATGAAGTTGGTCCTCTCATTAGGCTACCGGATCTCGAGTTTCATCACAATAGTAGTTCTTATAGTAACGGATACAAGAATGGTTATGGTTACGAAACACCAAATGAATGGGGGTATCATCCTGCTGAAATTGAACCAAGTGGAATCGAGCTTTTTAAATATCAAGAGGATGAACATGCTGCAAATGTAGACATAAGCATCAAGGGGAAGATGGGAAATGATGGTGGTATCTTTTTGAGACTTCGGATTGTCGATAAAGAAGGTTAGGAACATATTTCATCCGTTCTTGTCAACTTTTTCTTTGTGGAGATCTGACTTGAACTTTCTCCTTTTTTTGTCAACTTGCAGGTCGTATTAGAAACATATATTTCCCATTCGATGTTGAAACTGATACAGCATTGAGTGTTGCTACTGAAATGGTTTCAGAATTGGATATCACTGACCAAGATGTGACTAAAATAGCCGATATGATCGATGGAGAAATTGCTTCCTTAGTACCTGGTTGGAGACGAGGGCCGGGAATTGATGAATCACCGCGCTTTTCGAATCAGAACTTTTGTCACAATTGTGCTTCGAACCGTACATCTACCGGCTCCCTCTTAGATTTTTTGACACATAATGGAGGTGTCAAAGACTCGCGAGTTCTTCAGTGTTGTAGAACTGGATGTGCTTCAATGCATGGCCGGTTTGAAGAGATTACTTTTCAAGTTGAGGAATCCGAGCATTGTGTGACAGATGGTGCACCGAACGAGTCAAGCCAGTCGGACAATTTGCATTACCAGGAAATATGGGATCAGCACGAAAATCATGAACTTAGACAGAGAAATTCAGACGAAGAGTTTGATAAATCAGATCAATCATTCTTGGCAAATGGTGATAAAGAAGTTAGAGAAGAAAAGAAAATCCAATCTCCTAACAGAAATTCAATCCAATGTTTGACAAGCTCTCGGTCTTTCTCTGAAGTTCATTCATTATACTGTGATCTCTCCGACAATTACGAGAATGAAGTCCAACAGGAACTGAGATGGCTTAAAGCAAAGTACCAGATGGAATTAAGAGAACTTAGAGATCAACAACAATTAGGAATTGTATCAGACTCTTCAAACTGCAGTAACAAAGCCAAGAACAGGAACAATGACATTCCGCCATTATCGACTTTTGCCCCTAACAAGCATTTTAACTCAGATTTCCATGATAATAAGAATAAGAGGTGCCCCGATTCAGCTAACCGAGGGGGCCGGTATCGCAAACCGGCAGAATCTCCAAGAGTTAAGGAGATGGTCACTGCTCAAAATTTCTGTACTGGATCACTGCTTCCACAATCTCTTCATAGAACAACTTCCCTTCCAGTTGATGCTGTTGATATATAATGTAAGACTCTGCATTCTTTTGAACATTTCTCTACATTTTTAGAGGCTGAAATAATATGAAATCAACCCCTTTTTATTTTTTGGTCCATCAATGTTCAATCCAATTAGTTTTTCTCTATAATATCATACAAAAACCGACATCTTTGCCGTCTTATAATGTTGAACTTCCAGTGATGGAGATTCGGTTTTAGCTTTTTGAATATATAAACATAATAGTAACTCAAGAGCCTAAAACACAAAGGCATTGCATGTTGGAATTGAGTGGATGAATCATGAAGCATATAATATTGCCATCTTTCTAGCCGGCCAGGCCAATCATGTGCCAACAAAAAGCAAAAAAGAGCTGGCCAATGACAAGTTTTCCAGGAGCTTTAACATTTGATGCTAAAAAGTGTCCCATTTAGATCTGGTAATCCAATCCTTTCTTATTATGTTGGTGTATTTTCTTGTGTCATAATCATCAGATTTTAAGATAAAAACTTTTTAGTATGAGTTTTAACTTTGCATGTCTTGTGAGCCTCTCGTTATATAAAATTTAAGGTAAATATATATAAATATATTATTCATGTGGTATGAAGATGCCCCATGGTATCAATGATTGATTGGGAGTTTCAAAAGGGCAGTAAATTAGATGGGACCCCAATGGGGGGGGTATGGAGGATGAGATTGAGAATCATGTTCCATCCCATGCATTTGCATATTAAATCTCTTTGAGCTTGGCCCCACTCACCTATCATCATGTTCCAATGAACAGAGGACATCCCTCTGCTGACCTCATTATCCTATCTTTTCATAAAATTTAAACACCATATACAAATATAATTAAATATGTAAATATATATATGTAAATGTGAATAGCTGGATGGAGTATTAAAATTGATTAAGTCCAGAAATAATGAATAATGGTGGCCTTACAGATTGTACAGATGTTGGTACAAGCATTGAAGTGTGAAGATGGGTTGGTCAAAGTTTTCAAAGCACTGTTTTTGATTTAATAAATTAATGGAAAGGTTGCTTTTATGCCTCCAATCCAATAGGGGGGAATTATCCCTTGTCAAAAAAGTAATTAATATAATTATAATTTCAGAGGCAAAGTGGAGACCAACTCATTGATTTAAGAGGATTTACCAACTTTCACTTCTTTTTTTCTATTTGAGAATTCAGTCAAAAATATTAGAATAATAATTTAACAAGTATATCGAATTTTAACTCGATTAGTATGGATATTATTATCAATGTAGGAGCATATGAGTTTAAGTGCGTTGAAACGTATTATACTCTTATTTATGGGTTGATAAGAGACTATGAGTAATTCTAAACATTCTTTAAAAAAAAACAAATATAATCAGAACATATAATAAAACTATTAAAAAAATAATAAGTTAACAATAATCACATTTTTAAATCGTCTTTCCCCTTCTTTTGAACGTTTAAATTGAGATATTCTGGAAAAGAAAAAAAAAGGAATCTTGGAATGGGCCAAAAAGAGATTGAAAATTTTGGATGAAGGCATGTTACAATATTATTCACGTGGCTGAAATTAAAATGGATAATTTTCCTTTTTTTACTACTTTTTAATATTGAAAATTTACTTTTGGATAAATAAAATGGAAAAAATAAAGAAAAGTATGCATTAACATGTAATCTTAATAACTTTTGCATACTTTTTTACTGTATCTTTTTTATCCTTTTCATATTGTGTTCAAAGCAAAAGCAAAATGGTAAAATCATGTATTTGGAATACGGAGGTGTATTTAAAATTACATACAATAAATAATAAAAAGTATGATTTTGAATTAATTAGTAGTAAAAAATGAAATATGCACAATATTAAAATGAAAAAAATAGATTAAATTGAGAATAAAACGAAATTTATACAAAAAAAAACATTATTTTACAAATAAACTGATTTTTTAATAATTCCTTATTGAATTAAGACCTGATTGATGGGTCACATAACTCATTAAACTGCTTAATAAATAATAGAGATTCACAAATATATAAAAATGTGTATAAAAAATATACTTATTAAAGTTCCAAATAAAAAAAATTGCATTGATTTGAATGATAAATAAAAAAATTTTACATGCATTGCGTTCTATGTTTGAATTTTATTATTGACAATTTTTTATTGATTTTTATAAAAATATAAAAGGATAAAAACACTCACATAATCGTATAATTCACTTAGCAAATAAATTAATTTTTAATAATTTCCTAACTAAATTAAAAACCGATTAATAGGTGACATTAACTCAATAAAAATAAATAATATAAATTTATATATATTAAAAATAATTAATAAAATAGGTCAGACGAAGATTTTTATCGAAATAAGTCAAAAGCTATGGGTAAATGGTCCCTGAGGTCCATTGAAATTCCGATGTGGTCCCTCCATTTTAAAATTATATTTAAAAGTAATGTTACTTTTTAAAATTCAAAAAGAGATTATTCAAAATATCAAATTGTATTATTCATTATTATAGTTATCTTATTTTTTTAAAAAAAATTATTCACTGTTTAATACTAACCCTTTTTTTTAAAAAAATATATTAATTTTAAAAATATTTGTTAATTTAAAAGTAATTTATTTAAAAATGTAAATGTTAATTGTTTAACAAGTAAATTTTAAATTTTCATATTTTAAGAATGATTATATTTCAATTTCTTTTAAATTTGCAATTCTTATAACATTTTTAAATTAAAAAAATATAATTTAGTAATTTTAAATTTAAAAAATAATAAACTATTTGATTGATAAGTAAATAGGATGGTTCAAGTGTGAAACGTGAAGTCATAAGAAAGGCAGTCAGTCAATTTATCATAAAGTATTCTTATACCACCATTGCCCCATAAACAATCCAATTATATGGCTACAATGTACTGTTATATAGAAATCCATTCCTGGTCAATGGCAACTAATATACTGAAATGATGGCCTCATCCTTACCAACGTTTATCACAAATAATATGTTTCTAAAGTGGCAATTGAAAGTGGAAACTTTTATAACCAAGATCACCAATGACCAAAGAGGCAAATATGAATAAAAACAAAAAGAACTTATTAAAGTCAACTCCGGATGAGCCTAAAACCTAGCTTAGTTGTATCAGTATATCCAAATCCTAACATCTGCAATCCCTTTCCTTTTATCTCTAAGGCTAAAACTAGTAAAAATACATACAAATTTTGTACTAAGAGTCAAATTACATTTTCTCTTTTACTCAAATAATAAGTAAATTAATCATTGTATGTTATATCAAAGAGCAAATTGGTCTTTTCTATTAAAAGAATTATCCATTTCTACTATTAAAAACTAACAGTTGGTAGAATACCCAAATAGTTATACATGGCATGCCACGTGTACCTCATTCAAATGTGTACATCAATTTTTAACAAAAGAAATGAATGAAATTTTTAACAAAGGACCAATTTGCTTTTTGATCTAACATCTAGGGACTAATTTGCCATAGAGGAACAAGTCAACAATAGATGTGTATGTAGGTAGATAGAGGAAAAAATGAAGACATACAACCAGAAACTTGTACAATTCTGACCACTTCCAACTCCAAGATAATATGACAAAATCAATGTAACAAATGCACTGATGTTATGGTAATGGAATTGTATCATCTGAACAGTAGTGAATGTTAGGCATGACGGCAAACACTTTTAAAATATGAGTCAACTTCTAGTCATTTTCATGTTCACAACCAGGTATACCTCCTAATCATACCATTAATTAACAGGCAAAGCCTCATTCCCCTTAGGAACTTGAAATATCCTGTGTTTTAATCCTTTTACTTTTATGATCTAGGCACTAGATTAGTTTAAAAGCCTTAAAATGCACCGTGCATCACCAAAAATGAATGAAACATAGATTGTGAACATTTCATAACCATCTGTTTAAGATCACAAAACCCTTTGAAAATGATAGATATCAACCTTCTAGGTTATAGTCTTTATAAAAGCCCTTTATCCTAATAGCAATTCTGGTATAAATCCCATTGCAAAGACTATGTAATAAGAGCTTTTAGGAAAAACTATGTAACCAAAGGGAGGTGTGAAATTAGTGCTAGAATCATTATGAAGTGAATGATTATAAACTATGTTACTCGGACTTGGATGTGAGTGTTGGCAGGTATGTATCCACCTGTAGTCCATTTGCTACAAGTTTTTCAATGTATTTGGAGGTTCCTTGTTGGCTCATATCCCATACCCATGTCACAAAATATGTCAAACATGGATACTTCATGAAAAATGATGTGTCGGAGGAACAATATATCATAGAAGGCAAGAGCAGAGCTATGAGGTAACAAGTACAGGTTGTGATTGAAGTCTTGGAGTAGGACCAGAAAGATAAATAGGAAAATAAAAAATTAATGCTTTCAAGCAAATATGTGTCCTTTCCCTTTACATGTTCACTAGACGACATCTACCTTTAGACAACCAGAACCTCAGTATAACAGTATATATTTATTATATACAAATGAACACAAGGATTTAAGAAGCAGTTCCGATTTATACCTCTGATGAGAAGATACAAGGTGTCTAGTTCTAAAATTTTATAGAGGCCTCAATAGTGGGTAGTCTTCAAGTAGTTCTCGCTCTGATAATGTGTCATTTTCATTCTGAGGTGTCCACAAGACCTCAACTGCCTGAATGATAATCAAAGAGATGTCAGGAATGAGCAATCCCGAAAAGTCATAGTTGGGGAATAAGACAATTCATACCAATATTTTGCTTGAAGGGATGGAGGCAAGTTTTTGCAAGGCTTCCTTTAAATCACCACTTCCATTGATGGGGGGTAATTTATGCATTCCTTCAGCAGCCACCAAAATTGTTATCTGAAATTTCAGAAATTGGATATAAATTAAAGAAAATAACAGAAACAATTAACTTGAAACTTGAGTTATAATCCTTATTCCATCTGAAACTCAAAAAGACAACTCTATCATAACTATGCCATTTCATAGTCTATTCATCCAGAATGATGGATTTATACTCTAGACAAATGAAAATTTAATATCAGAGTTCAAGGGTTAACTAGAATGCTGAAGAAATTTATCCCTTAAACCCGGTTTACATCAATTTTAATGGTAATTTGTTACTATCCTAAAGAAGCAATATCTCCCCATACTTCCATGCAGATAAAACATAGTATGTGGGTTCCTCTAATGCTTGCATGATACAACTCACTGAATGGGTGGATGCTATGCAAAATACACAATATTCCAGAATGATGTCTTCAATACATTGCACCCAATACATTTGCAGAAACTATAACTTAAGAAGCGAGGTCTTACCACTATGTACTCATTGCTAAATCCACTAGCTTTCTGGCTGCTTGTACTTTGCCTTTTAATATTGTTCACATTCACTAGAGTCTCTTCATCAAATTTACCCCGTTCTTCAATAGAGAGCTGATTGAAGCGTTTCTCCCCATCGTCTATGCTCCGTTTCACATCTACCTGACAATATATGATATGTAAAAATTAATGCATAAGACAATCAAGTTGTGAATTTAAAGGAAGCTCATAAACTAGAACTACAAAGAAAAAGGACTAATTATGACAATGATATACTTTGAATGGAACTCTTACAATAATAGGACCCTTAAGTCACATGGTCAATGAGGATTGCGAAAAGAATGACAGTCCTAGATATCTCCCCATAAGCCCATTTTTATAAATTACAAAGAGTGGTGAACATCTTCAACCAAGACCTTTCAAACTACAATTTATCATCGTTGAAATCCTTAAAACAAAATACTTACATCCACAATAAGAGCTCCTAAAATAAACTGTCACAGATAGACACACATCCAAAGAGAGAGCCTCACTGTCAGCCATTCAATTAATGAAGTATGCTGAAATATGTCTACCTATATAACTATCAACTTACATATATTTCAGAGTGTGGCAGCACTCAAAATAGACATGAGCAAAGTCTACAATTGAATTAACTGGAAATTTATCCAAGAAATCCTTGAGCTTATAGAATTTAGTCAGAAATGGGTCAAAATCATTATGCAATGTATATCCACAGTCTCATATCAGGTCCTTGTGAATGGAAGCCTCTCAGAACAATTTAAGCCTTGTAGGGGTTTATGTCGGGGGATCCCATCTCCTTATCTTTCCTTGTGCCAAAATGTCCTCTCTCTGATGCTAATAAAGGCTGAAAATGAACAGAAAGTGAAAGGGGTCAAAATCAGTATGGGAGCCTAACCTATCATTCATCCATTATTCGCAAACAATACCTTTCTTTTCTTTAGAGCTGATGTTCAGGCGTGTAGAGCCGTCAAAGGTATTCTCAATGGATTTTGAAGGCTTTCAAGGAAAAAGATTAATTTTGAAAAGTTTGAGCTCTTGCTGAGTCCTTCCACCAAATCAAATGCAAGGAGATGGTTTAGCGGAATCTTCAATGTTAAAAGGTCAACCCAGCAAATATCTGAGTGTGAAGTTTGATGCCATTAATAAGAAAAGGGAGTTCTTTTGATCCATTCTTGACAAAATTAATAGCAAGCTTGCATCGTGGAAAGTTAAATGTTTGTCTCAAGGAAGAAGATTAACCCTTGTCATATCCATTTTAGCCCCTTACCCTTATTTTACGTTCGCTTGCTTCAAAGCTCCAAAAAACATCTGTGAAAAGATTGACCAAGTGGCTCGATCCTTCTGGTGCGGACATGAGATTGGGCAAAAAAACTTCATCTTTGTAATTGGGATAAACTTTGCTCACCTATTAATGAAGGTGGTTTTGGTATACACCAGACTTCTCCTAATGCTCTCGTTACTAAGATCTTAAAAGTCAAGTATTGTCAATCACAAGACTTGGAGCTTGTTTGTCCTAAACTTTCGGTTTCCTACAACTAGAAAGGGATTCTTAAAGAGGAGCGATCTCTGTAATAAAGGCAAAGATATCCAAATTTGGAGTGGGGAACAATGTTGGGTTCAAACATCCCAAACGGGAACTCAGTTGAATACAGCTAGAACCAACTATTCCCAAGTTCATATAGGCAGCTTGCTAAAAAGTAACGGTAAGTTGTGAAATGAGCATAAGATCAGATAGGATCTCAAAGATTATGCGGTTCACAGCAAAATCTTTCTCTTATTTTGGTGGGAAGTACAAACTACTAAGAAAGGACAACCTTGAAGGTAGATTTTCAGTTAAAGGGGATACAGCCTGCTATGGAATCTAAAGAGCGATAAAGTACTCCTTTCAAGTTCATCATTTTTCTACAGAAGATTTGCAACAAATGCTTGCCAACCAAAGACTTAAGAAAAGAATTATAATTTCTCACAACACTTTGTCCCTTTTTTCTCTGAGGATACTGAAGACCTAGAGCACATATTTATTTCATGTTCTTTTACTAGGGTTATCTAAACTGGAAGCTCTCTCACTCTAAGAATTAATCTCTTTTTCCTTAAACTTGTTATCAGAATAGATGGATCGATGGCTACACGTTAAGGATATCGATACTCAGGAGACTAAGGGGTTCCATACTACCTTCATGTGTATTTTGTGGGCTATTTAGAAAGTGTGAAATGATACAATCTTCAACAAAGGAAGTCCTAATCCCCTCAATGCTCTTCGACATGCTAACTATATGATTGCTTTCATAATGAAAGCTGAGAAATTTAGTGCAGGAAAATTCTTCTCCTTATAAAGGAAATACAACCTAACTTATATATTAGGATGACTGACATTTCAGTCCATTATTCTAGGAAAGATAATGATAGGAATCTTAATAAACTAAGAAAGCAACTAATTAGAAATCAATAATGACTAATCCTATTTGTCTTAGGAAACTAAATAATAAATCCTAATCTACCAGATTACACCATATCAGTAAATTCCAAATATATACAAGCTATTTTGGCTCTTTTCTACACTCCCCCTAAAGCTGGGGTGTATATGTTATACAATCTCAGCTTGGAGTTGAATTCATCGAAGCTGATTCTTGGAAGAGCTTTGGTGAGAATGTCAGCAAGTTGCAGTTGGACAATTCCATTGTTGACCTTCTTGAAATGAAATGTCTGTCAATTTCCACATGCTTGGTTCTGTCGTGATGAACTGGATTTTTAGCAATGCTTATGGCAGATTGACTGTCACTATGCAATTTTATTTGGTCCTTAAAATCAACCTTTAATTCTCTTAGTAATCTCTAAATCCACATTCCTTCGCAAATGCCCAAAGCAAGAGCACGATATTCTGATTCTGCACTACTTCTTGACACCACAGACTATTTTGTGCTTCTCCATGTAACAAGATTGCCCCAAACAAAGGAGTAGTAACCACTTGTTCATCTTCTTTCAATCAATTCTCCAACCCAACTTGCGTCAGTGTAAACTTCTATCTCACGACTTTCACTCTTTTTGAAGAGTAAACCGTGGCCTGGTGTCATCTTTAGGTATCTAAGAATCCGATTCACAACCTCTAAATGTTCCTTATGCGAATCATTCATGTGTTGGCTAACAACACTAACTGAGAATGCAATGTCTAGCCTCGTATGTGAGAGATAGATCAATTTGCCCACTAGTCTTTGATATTGCCCTTTATCCACTGGTACACTTTCCACATTTAACTTCAGGTTGGGATCCATAAGCGCCTCTGTAGGTTTACACCCAAGCATGCCAATCTCATTTAGCAAATTTAAGATATACTTTCTTTGGGATATAACAATCTCTGCCTTAGATCGAGCAACCTCCATGCCTAGAAAATAACTGAGAGTGCCAAGATCTTTAATTTCAAATTCCATAGCAAGTAATCTTTTGAGTTTGATAACTTCCTCAGAGTCATCTCCAATTAGAATGATGTCGTCAACGTAAACAATGAGAATAGCAATTCTACCTTTTGATGAGGATTTCACAAATAAGGAATGATCTGCCTGGCATTGATTGTATCCGTTTTTTACTATTGTTTTGGAAAACCTGTCAAACCAAGCACGAGGTGATTGTTTTAGCCCATACAATGATTTCTTCAACTTGCACACTTGATGGCTATTTGAAGAGTTTTCTAAACTTGGAGGTATTTCTATGTAAACACCTTCAAGATCTCTGTTCAAAAAGGAATTTTTGATGTCTAGTTGGTACAAGGGCCAGTCTTTGTTTACTACTAGTGATAGCAGTACTCGAACTGTGTTTAACTTGGCAACAGGTGCAAAGGTTTCCTGATAATCGATTCCATATGACTAAGTAAAGCCCTTTGACACTAGCCTGGCTTTAAACCTCTCGACACTTCCACCTGCTTTATGCTTAACTGCAAAAATCCATTTGCAACTCACTTGCTTCTTCCCTTGAGGTAACTCTGTAAGAGTCCAAGTTCCATTGCTATCTAGAGCTCTGATTTCTTCCTCGACAACCTTCTTCCATGTTGGATTTTTCAAGGCTTCTTGAATTGAATTTGGCATTTTTATATAATCAATCGCTGAAATATATGTTTTATATGATGGCAGCAATTTCCCATATGCCATATATTTCTCAATAGGATGGTTTGTACGTGTTCAAACACCCTTTCTTTAAGCAATAGGCAAATAAGAATCATCAGCAAAAGGAACAAGAGGCTCACGAGTTGAAGAATCCATACCAGTATGAAATTTTGAAGCAGGAGACTCCGGTTCAAGTTCTTGACAATCTCTGATTTGAGTGTCATTCTTTAGATTTCCAGTAGGTCATCTCCTTCTAGAATAGACACGAAGTTTTTGATAATTTGCACCAAGTTGAGGTTTAGTGGACTCATGGAACTGAGACTCGGATGGTGTGTCGTTTGGACCTGATGTGGAATGGAGATTCAAATTTTGAGGACTTGGAAGGGGGTAAGGATGCCAGATTGACACTTTGGGGTGAAACATTCACGGATTGAATGTTTTGAAGAATGTTCCAAAGCTGAAATTCCCTCGAGTTCTCCCCCTGAATTTCGGATTTGGAAAAATAGGATTGGTGTTCAAAAAATGTGACATCCATGGAATTGTACATCTTTCGAGTAACATGTGAATAACACTTGTACCCTTTTTTTACTAGAAGAATATCCTAGGAAAATGCATTTAACTGATTTGGGATCAAGTTTGGTTTGATGTTGTTGGTGTATGTGAACAAATGTTAAACAACCAAAGACTCAAAGTGGAAGATCAAAAGAAAAAGATTTAGCATGAGGAAAGGCTTGTAGGAGGACTTCACGAGGTCTCTGAAATTTTAGCACTCGACTAAGCATTCTATTGATGAGATAGGTGGCAGTAAGGATGGCTTCGCTGCAGAAGCGTTTAGGTACATGATTAGTAAACATGAGTGATCTAGTTACCTCAAGTGTCTATTTTTTCTCTCGGCTATCCCATTTTGTTGAGGGGTGTCAACACAAGAACTCACGTGAATAATTCCTTGTTTTATGAAATATGAATCCAAGGCTGATGAAAAATACTCCCTGCCATTATCGGTCTTAAGAATCTGAATTTTGCTTTTGAATTGGGTGTGAATCATGGAATAAAAAGACTTAAAGATTTCCCCAGTTTCAAATTTTTCTTTCATAAGGAATACTCAAGTGGTTCTAGTATGATCGTCTATGAAAGATATGAACTAGTGAGCCCCATTAATATTTTTCACTCGTGAGGGTCCCCAAATGTCACTATGAATTATAGAGAAGGGATGTAAAGGCTTATATCGAATGCTAGGATAAACATGTTGTGTGTGTTTAGCAAGTTGACATATTTCACAATGAAAAAACTTTGAATTCTTATTGATGAACAAATGAGGAAGCAATTTTTCAAGGTACAGAAAATTTGGGTGACCAAGGCGAAAGTGCCATAACATGACTTGATTTTCATTTGAAACAGAAATAGAATTAGAGAAAGAGTTAGAAACACAACTTGAATCAACTTGTTCATATAGAGGGGAGTTCCCTTTGAGCAAGTAGAGACCAACACACATTTCAACACTGCCAATCACCTTCCCCAAATCCGCTGCCTGAAATTCACAAAGATTTGGATAAAATTTAGTCACAGAATTCAAGTCATGGGTGAGTTTCCTAATAAAATCAGATTACAATCTAATTTTGGAACATAAAGGACTGATGAGAAAAGAAGGTCCTTTATCAATTTGATTGATCCAATTCCTGCCACTTTTGAGAGTGATCCATCTGCTATTCGTACTGTATAAGGGCTTGAATATGGACTGAACTTATGGAATACATTGATATCTTCAGTCATGTGATCTGAAGCTCCAGAATCAACTATCCATGGTCTTAATTTTCTGGTTGTTGCAATATGAGCAGAAGAAAATGTACCTTGACGTACTAGCATGCTTGTATACTGTTCGGTAGTGGGTGATATCTGTCCGAGTAATTTCTGCAATACCTGAATCTTCTCTCGGGTGAACGGATTGATTTCCTTGCTAGTGTTGTTGTTGTTGGAAGTGTTGACAACATTTGCTCAGCTGTCCCGATCCTGGCATGCTCGGTTAGGCCTCCAATCAACAGGCTTCCCATGTAATTTCCAGCAAGTTTCTCTGAGGTGACCAGGTTTCTTACAATGGTCGCACCATGGTCTTCCTTTTCTTTGCTTGTTATCCCGATATGAGTTGTGTATACAAGGCTGAGCCTTCTACAACTGGGAAACTCATTTTTTCTGTCATCATCAGTTTCTTCCTACTTTCTTGTCTTCTGACTTCAGTAAATGTCTCTCGGATGGAAGGTAGAGGCTTGCTGCCCAAGATTCTCCCCCTTCATCCAAATCCTTATTGAGACCAAGGAGAAATTTGAATGTTCTCTTTTGATCAACAATCTTTTTGTGTAAAGCTGCATCATCTAGACATTTCCAAGGGTATATTTCAAACATATAAAGGTGCTGCCAGTACCTGGTTATTGTGTTGAAATATTGAGAGATAGTCATCTCCCCTTGTAGATAATGAAGATGAGTTTCAATTTCAAAAAGTTCAGAGGTATTTTCGGAACTAGAGTACGTTTCTCTTGTCGCATCCCAGATTTCCTTGGTTGTTTTGTAGAGAAGGAAATTTTCTCCAATTTCTGTGGTCATGGAGTTTATTAGCCATGACATGACCATGTGATTTTCAATCTTCCACGTGCGACACTTGGGATCCGTTGTTGTCGGAATAGGATCCTTATCAATGAGATAATTATCCTTGCCTCTACCAGAAATATACATAAGGACAGATTGTGACCACTGAAGAAAAATGTGGCCATTGAGTTTGAGAATAGTGATAGGAAGATGAGAGTTTTCAATGATATTGGCTGAGGAATTTTCATAGTTTTTGGCTGATGGATTTTGCTCGGGTCTGGAATTGACTTCCGACGAGGAGATGGTTTCTGTATCCATGCTGTTTTAGGGTTTAGAGCCTAGCTCTGGTACCATGAGAAATTTAGTGTAGGAAAATTCTTCTTCTTATAAAGGAAATACAACCTAACCTATATATTAGGATGACTGACATTTCAGTCCATTATTCTAGAAAAGATAATGGGACAATCCCACAAAGTTAGGAATCTAAATAAACTAAGAAAACAACTAATTAGAAATCAATAATGACTGATCCTATTTGTCTTAGGAAACTAAATAATAAATCCTACTCTACCAGATTACAGAATATCAGTAAATTCCTAATAAATACAAGCTAATTTGGCTCTTTTCTACAAAAGCTTTTGATCAACCTGTCCACACTAGTAGATCTAGATTAATTGTTCCAGAAGCTCATGCTCATTTCTCAATTTGACATGTAGTCTCATGGAATGGAACTTAAGTTCATGGATCAACAAAGTCAAAGATTATCTGCATTATGGAGGAGCGGTTGTTGCAAGGGATTCGAGAGGAAATTCTATTTTGATCTACAGAAGTTGCTCGCTCGCTCGAAGGTTAAAGCTCGAATTTTAATTCATCGTTTTGCGCCGCTCAAAATAGGAGGCCAACTCTTTTAGAATTATTAACAAGGAAAAACATTGGCTCAACATCATTAAAGGCAGAACGAAGGTTGGATGGAAACTTATCCAGGGATGGCAGACATTAAAGAACCAATGCATATGGTAAAGATTTGTACAGGAGACTTCTCGAACCAAGGAAAGAGAAAGGAAACAAGAGAGCTTGCAAGATAACATATCCTTTAGTTGATTGTAGCATACTGATTTATTTGGTTTCCATGCAAAATATTTGCATTATGTACCAAAAAGAAAAATGTGGCAGCATGTTAGTTTTTAGAGCATTATATGCATGCACCAGAACTTTTACGTCTACCACCAAGCATATGATGTTCATTAAACAATTCTTGGAGACTCAAGGTACAAAAAAGCATATCCACGTATGTAATTAGTTCACCAAGGGAGACAAATATGTATGTATATATATTTCAGAAAGGTTAACTTACAGATGAATAACCAGAGATGCAATAATCAGGATGGCGAAGCAAAGCTAGTGTTGTCTCTACAAACATAAAAAAATAGGGATGTAACATAACCGGTCTGACAGATATTGAACTTGACATGTTTAAGAAAAATAAGAGAATACACAACTTAGAACCAGGGCACCTTATACATGTCATAAGTACTGCTACAGTAAAACAAAAAGAAGAAAGCAGTCACATGCCCACTTCTTGCATCAGAAATATCATTTAACCATGAACAAAATGTAATGAATGGCATCTATGCGCATTTCAATCAAACTAAATCCTTAAATAGGGTAAAAAGCTTATGCCCTTTCTTGTCATAATTGTATGCCAAAAATTTTATTAGCTCTCATGCAGTTGCTATTTACTAAAGCAGATTTCAGAATAACAAATATCATAGTTATGCTATAGAGCTATAAGACTTGTGCATGGCCTCTTAGGTTATTATATTTTCTTTATGACTAGGCTAATACTCGGAGATAGTGCAAAGATGATTGCTACAACAGTTAAAAAGGAATAACATTTTCATCTATCTTCACTTCCCAACTGTAATCTACATAATGCATAGAACACCACCACTATATCCAGTAAGACTCTAATTAACTATAGACAGATCTTAGAATGCTTTACCTGTCAACACAAAGCTCAGACCCTCAGAGGTAGAGGTATCAGCAACTTCAGCAATCCGATTAAGATCCCTTTGAAGAGACCGTCCCATACCCAACAACCCAACCTAATAATAAAAACAATGAGACTACAAATGAACAAATGGTAATTGAATTCCATAAGTAATGGCAACCATTACAATTCTGTGTCCATCTCACTTCCTTGTCTAGCTCATTTCACATGACAATTATTCATACAAAATTAAGTCTTGACACTTTATTACAAAAAGGAATTCATATTAAAGTCAGCTTCAAAGATTCTACCAGAATTCACATTTAAGCAACCCTCCTCTATAGACACCCGATTTTGTCAGGGTCATTCTCAAGTCTCACTTTGATTTCTCCTAATCTGGATTGGTCCATTCTTTTGTGTCTTTTGTCTAGCATGCCGGATGTTACAACATCTCTGTATATCACATTTATTTCACATTCAATCTATGCAGTAGAATGTCCACATGTTGATTAACCGTGTATTTATCCATACATCTGAACACCACTACTTCATATCTTACTTCCACACATCTGATCGGTAGCATTCTCACTCTGAAATTGGATATTAATTTATTGATATGCATCAATTATGCAAAAAACAAAGGAACAAGTCCTTAAAACATAGTCTTTCTTTTTATCTAAAAACCAGCTTCATCATCATTACAAGGAGATCAGCATACTTTTTTATGATTAAAGAAAGCAGTTGATTCATTAATGTTCAACATCATTCAAGGACTTTATCACCTATGCAAACATACTTAAAGCAAAAGAACAACTAAAAAGCAATAAAAGAAAATCCAAAAGCTTACCTGAAGCTTCATAACACTAGTCCTTTCGCTAGCAGTGAGCACACTACTCTCAGACCGATCAGAAAGGAACCCGGAGACCAAAACAAAGGCAGCAAACCCAACCAAAATCAAGAAAAAACTCGAGCCGGCACCAACACCTACCCCAACTGCAGGCCCCATGTAAAACCCACCACCCCCAAATGGAGCAGGCGCATAATAAGGAGCCGAATACGAAGAAAACCTCGACCCTCCATTTCTAGGCACCGAATAACTCCTCGAAGACGAAGAACTCGAAGAAAAAGACCTTCCTCCCATCCTCCCACCTGATGCAGCCAATGCTACATTATTAGGATCATACATTAGCAACAAACCCATTAAAACCGCGGCTATAGCGGGCTTTTTTAACGCGTTCAAAGCTTTTAACATTGTTTGAGCAATAATGTCGAATGGGTTTTTGTCATTTGAGCTGGAACTCAACTGGTTGTTGGAGCCCAAACTCGAGCTCGTCAAATGTTTCCTCTGCTCCGACGAGAAGAAGCATTTAACAGTGAACTTTGCCGAACGTTGACCGTTGAAAGCCAAAGTTCCAGTGAAATTAGATAGGCGAGGAGGGGAAGGAAGAGGCAAATGAAGGGGGAAATAGTGTTTCAAGTTCAAAGTGTTGGATTGGAGCAAAGAAGAAGTAGAAGTTGCCATGGTGAATAGAGAGAGATTACGAGCTTTGGGTGCGGAGATATTTTTTTGAAGAAATGAGGGAAGGTGAGATCAAGAAATGTTTTGGTTTTGCGGGGAATGAGTTTGGGTGAATGTGATGGTGAAATTTGAGGGAGTTGTGGCCATGATAAGAGGAGGCCGATTGTGTCTTTTTGAACCTCATCTTCATTTGTAAATTCCCATTCAAAATTTTTAGGTCTCATTTTGCCTTCAACCCCTCTTCTCTTTAGACTTTAATAATTGAAGCCTTGTCAAAATGCATCCATAAATAATAAGGAGGGTTTTCGTTGCTAAATAAACCTATAATTAAAAATAATAATCATATTTATCTATACTATTATTTAAATCTTTGATTGAATATTGGCGTCACCAGTCAACTGGACACCAACTCGATTAAATAAATTAAAAAATGTCCTTCCATAATTAAAATAAATTATATTATTCAAGGATGTTTTAATTTTTTTATTTTAAAAAATCAATAAAAAAACTACATACGATTGAATTTAAATCTATACTAATTACATCAATAAAACATTAATTTTATCACGAAATCAAAGCTTTATTTTAATACGATATTAACATTTTAATTTTATTATACATATTTTATTACTTTCATCAATTAAATACATAATTTTTACACATATGCACCTGTAATAGAATTTCTAGTTAGTACATCACAATCATATTCTAAGATATAGTGAAAGTATTAACCATTTTACCAATAAAGGCCCATTTTCAACTTTATTTACGAAAATGGGCCACTTTTTCATTATTTACCAAAATAGACCGAAAATTACAAAACACGTCCATGTAGAAGCGTTTTAGGGGAAATTCCAGCAAAACGAGTCATTAAGGGAGCGATTTTGCCATGTCAACCCAAAATGCGCTGACGTGGCAAAATAACTCCCTCAGGGACACATTTTAGCCCGTGGTTTTCTAGGGTTAGGGCTATTTGCATGTTTAGTGCTTAGGGTTTGTGTGTTTAGGGTTTTAGGGTTGTAGTGTTAGTGTTTTGTTAAAATAATTTAAGGTTTTATTTATTTAAGGTTTAAGAATTTTAAAAAATAAATTAAGGTTTAGAGTTTTAAAAAAATAATTAATTAAATTAGGTTTTAGGGGTTTTAAATAAATAAATTAAATTAGGGTTTAGAATTTTTTTAAAAAAATAATTAAATTAGAGTTTAGTTTTTTTTAAAAAATAATTTTGTATTTAGGTTAAGGGTTTAGAAAAAAATTATATTGACAAGAAGGATTTTGTTTTTGTTTTCTACAGTAGTTTCAGAAAAATTAATTTTGAGAAGATGGTTCTGAAAAGATAATGTCAAAAACGCTTCAAGCAAAATGTACTGTTAGCAAAATTATTGAAAAAAGCTCCCACGTGGACGCTCTTTTTCTACAGTAGTTCCTGAAAAAATAATTTTGAGAAGACGGTTCTGAAAAAATAGTTTAAAAAACGCTTCAAGCAGGATGCACTGTCAGTAAAATTATTAAAAAAGCTCCCACGTGGACGCTCTTTTTCTACAGTAGTTCTTGAAAAAATAATTTTGAGAATACAGTTCTAAAAAAATAGTGTCAAAAACGCTTCAAGCAGGATGCACTGTCAGCAAAATTACTGAAAAAAACTCCCACGTGGACGCTATTTTTCTACAGTAGTTCCTGAAAAAATAATTTTGAGAAGACGATTCTGAAAAAATAGTGTCAAAAATGCTTCGAGCAAGATGCACTGTCAGTAAAATTACTGAAAAAAAAACTCTCACGTGGACGCTCTTTTTCTACAGTAGTTCTTGTTTGCCATTAGGCTATAAATAAGTCAAATTTTATTCTCATGTTGCATAAGTTACAGCAAGAAAAATTAGAAAGGCTAAGCAGAATAAAAATTGAATATGAGTGAACGTATTAGTGATGTTATTTACTATGATGGTGATGTCCGTGACACCGAGAACGACGTTGTTTTTTTATCGGAGAACACAACGCGACTGGTTTTTAACCAGAACATAGATTTGACAGAACTTCGTAAAAGACTTAGGCGTAAAATCTTCGGAATGACGCCTATGAGAGTTTCATCTATTAAATATCTATTTTGTGCTTTAGTTGGTCCCGTGACATACAACTTATTTGATATCAAAGGTGCAGACTCATCTTGCTAGTGGATCACTCTATCTTGAGTTATATGTACAATGTTTATTGCCAAATGAAACATTTGTGACTTCAACATCTACTGCTGTTCGAGAGGAATACACGACCCTTACGTGATACTCCGTTAGTGGGAGGCAGAACACGGAAGTGCCCGTGTTTAGTGGCAGTATAGAATACACAACTCTTGCACGACACTCGGTTAGTGGATGAGACATGCACCTCAGTGGGTCAATGTTCAATGCTAGAAATACGTACTGGGTAATGACATCAACTTCTAATGGTTGGCAATCCACATCTGATTGGGGACGTTACAAGAAGGGATGATGTACTTCCTACGACGTCCACCGGCGAGGGGACCTCGTACGTTGCAGATGATGGTGGGTTGGATGATGAGTCCAATGTGGATCTACCTCGAAAGCTCGGCCCCGATGGTGCAGAAGTTGTATTATTTTCTAAACTGAAGCCTGAATACGGTGAAGGGGTTCTGATTAAGAAGAAGAATATCCGCGATTCAGGACGTATTCGCCTCCAGTCCACATGCATAATATCGATCTATCGAAAGATGATACGTTAGAGTTTTCAGATCTACCACATAGAAGGCATAACCGTACAAGTTCGTCATTTGATTCAGGTGAATTGGAAGTTGGTAAGGAGTTTTCCAGTAAGGATAGTTTTCTTAGTGCATTGAAATAACATAGCATCATGAACGGGGTTAACTACCACGTGGTTAAATCCAAATCTGATAAATTCTAGGCCAAATGTGCAGTGCAAGACGGTACAGGTTCATAGAAAATCATGGCTTCGGTTAGGAAGAAGACAGGCTTGTGGGAGATAAAAAAGTATAAAAGTCCGCATACCTGTGTTGCCGGTACAATATCATTGAATGTTTAGGGTTTTTGAATAATACTGTTATTACTTAATGTTGCATTATTTAACGTACTTCGTTGACAGGTGTTTCACAAGATCATCCCAAGATAGATTTAGATATGATAGCTAGCTTAATACTACCGATGGTTAAGGCGGATCTTAGGACTTTTGTGTCGGTCTTACTTGCTAATATTCGTAACCAATTGTGGTATATGCCCTCTTACCGCAAAGCTTGGATAGCTAAGCAGAAGGCATTAGAAAAGATGCTTAGTGGGTGGGACGCTTCATATAATGAGGTGTGGAAGTGGTGTCAAGTGCTGGAGAGGTACAACCTAGGTTGCATAACAGACATTGCAATGGGCCTTGCGTACTACGATCGCTTGCTCCGTGGATGCCAAGTGTTCAAGCGTCTATTCTGGAGCTTTAAGCAATATTGGGAAGCATTTGTGTACTGCAAGCCATTAGTACAATTTGACGGTACCTTTATGTATGGTAGATATACCCATCGACTACTGCTAACTCTGGCACAGAATGGTAATGAGAGAATCCTTTCAATTGCATCTGCAATAACATCAGAGGAGTCAGGTGATGACTGAGATTTCTTTCTTTCTAGGTTAAGGAGGCATGTCTAACCCCAACCTGATATATACGTTATATCGGATCGGGGCATTGGAATACTAGTTACAATTAAGCGACAGGAAAGCCAATGGGATCACACACACCATCGGTATTATCTAAGACACGTTCCGTCCAACTACTACGGGCAATATCAGTCTACCACTAGACGATAGCAAGTGACCAACATGAGTATTTAATCTCTATTAATATAATTTCGTTTGTAATATTCGCTATCAACTTATATTGGCAGGGTACGATATCAACAATGATTATTTTCATGAGATGTTGGCAATTTTGCGGTCAATTAATAACAAGGCGCAAACTACCTCTGTAACATACCTTTCAATTAGTAGGCACAAACATACGACGACGGCCTACGATATGGTCATATGATCTCAAACCTGGTTGAATGCATAAATTTTATTTTAAAAGGAACGCATCATTCACTAATAACATCGGTTATGTGAAAGACATATTTCTATTTGGTGGCACTATTTTCAAATCGAGCAGCGAGTTATAAAGGCCAAATGTAGGGAGGCCATGTATGGTGTCGGAAGGTATTGCAAGAAATTAACAAGGCAAAGGCGCGGGCCAACATCATGCACATAGTGTGTCGTGACAACTTATGGTTTCATGTGATGGAGTTCGATAGACCGAACCAAGGTATTATAGGGGGCAATATCGTGTACACTTAAGAAATAGGACTTATGACTGTGGGACGTTTGACGCACTTCGTTATCCATGCTGAGAGCAATTGTAGCTTGTCAGAATCTCCGTTTGGGTCTCATGAGCTATGTCGACGAAGTGTACAAAATATAATACATGTACAATGTGTGGAGACACGTATTCTCATCGGTCCTAGATAAACGTAAGTGGCAGTCTCTATCGCTTGCTCCGTATAAGTTGTTACTGGATAGAGAATTACGTTGTAAACCAAAAGGTCGACCTTGCTTAAGCAGAATACATAATAATATGGATATCTGGGAAAAAAACGAAACAATTTAGAAGTTGTGCGAATGGTGTAGGAACTCGGGTCATACAATTTGAACATGTCCAAATTAAAATAGTTGATAATTGATTAAATGAAACTATGTTGCATTATTCCTATTGCCTTATTCAAAAGAACTTCTACTTTGTTAAATAAGACAAAATATAAAAATAATTTACTATTAAAATATTCAAAGCAACTTTTATTTTATTAAATGAAATCAATATAAAAATAGTGTATACAAATATATTAAAAAATCGATGTATATGACAGTCGGAATCAGTGTCACATGAGAGTAGTCGACGGTTACGCGCTGGATTCCTCATTGGTTCAGCTTCTGGTGGGGGTTGTGGTTGCTCCGGTAGGGGTTTGATTGTTCTGGTTGTGGGTGTTAGGAGGATGACCCACATTGATAGAATAAAAAATACGGAGGTGTTTGCATCACTCACAGCAGAGGTGTTTGAATCCCATGAGGAGATAGGGATTGGTAATGAGATGAGCTCCTCGACGGTGCCTCATGCTATCCCTCCTAGGATGATGGCCTATATATCGTAGGTTGAGTCAGAGTCATCGAGAAAGGAGATGCACTGGGCCATGCATTCCAACCTGGCATAAAGACTAGGAAAATGAAACATATAAGGGTTAGGATACATATAAAGGTTAGGATATGCACCTAACATAATCTGAAGGGGATGTGGTATGGGTGTCGTTGCTTGAGGCATTGGGCCCGGTGATTATGTGGGTGTTGTTGATGGGCCCGTGCCGTCATCCCTTATTCTTGGATTTAAGGGCTCTGTTGTTCCCTTTTGACACGGATTTGCCGACGCCTCTACACTTTCGACACAAATATGGTTTGTCATGGATCTTAAACAATGGCATGTAATCCGGCGCGCATGCTAACTCTGGAACGATGATCGGTTCGCAAGTAGGTATATGATCGTACCGATTTTCCCAAATTTTGATATATTCTGAGAAGAATACTGACCAATATGTATTCAATTACCATAAGTCAATTTTGTGCTCATCATCAAGCACCTCAGGTGTCATAGGAATCGGTTGTCTGAATTTAAATAATCACAATACTCTATCCGTCTGGTGCATCTCGACAGTAGCATAGTTGACCAATGGAACTTTAACATGCCAAATGTTCAAATTTTGAAAGAATTCATTCGGAATTACTGCCCAAATTGCCGGATCCTCGTATGGTGTCCATTAAAACTATATGAACGTGATAAAAATATTAGTTATATACACAATACACAATACACAATACTAAATACTAAATATGAAATGACTATATTATGTATATATTTTATTTAATACTTACATGCGCTTCCAACCGTTGGTCTAATCTAATAGAAGCCGTATATCTTCAAGAGCGTTAGGTATTCCAACATAACTTGCTGAATGGTTCCACCTAATTAAATAAAATTTTAGCATAAAATTATATTTTAAATTTATGTAATAATTGTAAAATCTAATATAATTTTTACCTCGTTATGAGTGAAAATGTATATGGGTGGTTCACTCGATGACATAAAAATAGAAAGCAAAATCGAGCTTATGATTGTAGTAGTGATAGGTAACCTCCGATTTTGGCTTTATTTGGTGGTGTCGCCTCGCATATCTCTATGTACAATGTTGCCAACATGGCAGACCCCTAACTAAGTTAGCCAGTTGCTCTAAAATCAACGAGTTTCAGCATCCACCTCAGATGTATGAGGTTTCATGATAAGTCCGGCATCAGATAACCTCTAATCATCTCAAGGATGTATGCTCGAGCATATCGTATTCTCTCTACTTCAGTCAATTTATTTCCCGGCTCTAGAAATGTGTCTCGTAACCAGCCTATATAGATCCGACCTTCGTAAATATTATCTGGAATCTCACCCAAAAGATCGTAGCATGACTTCCCAATCAGCAGATTAAACGGACCCGGTGAGTACAAACCCATCCACCGGCAATCTCAATTGTAACTGCACGTCCTCCAAAGTGATGGTACACTCTCCGCATAGAAGATGGAATGTGTGCGTCTCGAGTCTCCACCTCTCTATTAACGCACTGATAAGTTTCGGGTCCAACTTGTACCCCTGACCTATATTGGCCACGTGCCAAAAACCCGCTTCCCTCAAGTAATTTTCTAACAACAGTGATGGATAACTAGACATATTACGAAGATAACATTGTAAAACCTGATCTACAGACTGTTATAAAAAATTATAAAATATAAAATAATTAAAATTACATAAATGAAAAAATATTAAATAATATTCAAAAATTAAAATTAACCCTTACCATTTTCATTTGTTCGACAGAGATATGTTTATGATCGAGATGAATTAATTCCCCGACCATTGCTAACACGATCAAATATTTTTGAAATTATAAAAAATAATACTAATTTAGAAAAAAAATTAAAGGAAATAATTAATTAAAGAGAGCTTTGAGCAATTTAGGGAGAAATTTAAGAGCTTTTTTGAGAAATTTGGAAGAAATTTTGTGTGAAAAAAAATAATACTAATTTCAGCGCGTTTTGTGCTGACATGGCAAAATCGCTCCCTCAGGGACGCATTTTACTGGAATTTCCTCCTAAAACGCTCCTACGTGGACGCGTTTTGTAGTGTTTGGCCCATTCCGGTAAATAATAAAAAAAGTGGCCCATTTCCGTAAATAAAGTTAGAAATGAGCCTTTATTGGTAAAATGGTTGAAAAAGTTCATGAAAAATTTCAACTAGATTTAGGGTTAAATAAATTTTACAAGGGTCTAATTTTTCTTCCAATCCCTATACTATTTAGATTTTTAAAAATTAGTTTATTTGCTTTTAACCATAGAATTTAGTCCCTTTATTTATTTGATTTTAAATTTAATTTCTAAAAATTTTGAATATAAGTTATAATTGTACTTTAATTTTTAAATCAAACATTTAAATTTTAAAATACCACATATTCAAAATTAACAAAAGTTTATTAACAGTGTCATACCGATTGCAATTTAATTTTTAAATAAGATAAAAAAGGACTAAATTCTTAAAATTAAAAGCAGAAGGATTAAAGTTTTAAAACTTTGAAGAGTGAAAGGACAACGAGGCAGAATTAACCCTTTTAAGAGCAAACTCAAGTATTTACTATAGCCAGTTATAGAACTTAACGTTAAAAAAGGGCAGCCCCATTTAAAACCCAAGATGCAAAAACTAAAAAAGCCCAAATTCAAAACCTAAAATAAACCCTAATCAGTGTTAAGTCGATTCCATAGGAAACCCTATAAAAACTTGTTTTTTCGCTATTGCTATTCTCTCTCCTTCAGCTACTGCCGCTGTTTGTAACTTTTGGTGCTTCCACTGCGCCAAAACCAAGAAAAGAGGAAGATATTTGCTTAACCATGGCGGACAAGGCAGTGACTATTAGGACAAGGAAGTTCATGACGAACAGGCTCCTTTCCAGGAAACAATTCGTAAGCTCCATTTCCATTTTTTTCCCGCTCATTTCCTCGTTAACCAAACAATGGGCAACGTTAAATTTTAAGGCTCGGAGCTTTTTTCTTTCGTAATCTTTCACATTATTTTCCATTACTTGCTTTCAGTAAGGTTTAGTTCGGCTGTAGAACTGATCAAAGAAAGAAAATAGAAGAAAATAGAAGAAAATGAGTGAAAATAAGTATTTGTTTTTTGTTAGTTTTCTTGTAGGATGCTTAATTTAGGTCTTTCCTTGATTTGTCATTTGAAAACAAGTGACTTTTTTTGTTCTTAAAAACTATGAAGCCTGCAATAAGGTAAAATTGCTTTTTTGGGAAACTGAAAGTCAGATGAGCTTATATCTGTTTGAAATTATTAACTTGGAAGTTGAAACTTGTTATTTATTTCTTTTGTAGATCATTGATGTTTTGCATCCTGGGAGGCCCAATGTTTCTAAGGTAAGTGTTTAATGCTTCTCAATAACATTGTTTTATTGTCTTAACTTCCAGAAATTTGGACTGCTTGTGTTAACATATCTTTGATTTGTCGATCCTGTATTGTTAGGCGGAGTTGAAGGAGAAGCTTGCTAGAATGTATGAGGTGAAGGACCCAAATTCGATCTTTGTGTTCAAGTTCAGGACTCATTTTGGAGGTGGTAAATCTACTGGATTTGGTTTGATATATGATTCTGTCGAGAACGCAAAGAAGTATGAGCCCAAATACAGACTGATCAGGGTAATTTCTGATGTGTTTTATTTACATTTCCTCTGGATTTTTTAGTGGTGTGTCTGTTTTATTAGTAACTGCATACTGAAGTATTTTTCTCCACATAGTTTTGTTTTTGGTATTCTCAAAAAAGCAATGTTGTGATACTAGTGAGCACGGAAGCAATGTTACCTTTTAAAAGTAACAAGATGGATTTGGAAGTAGAGCCTTTGTTGTAATTTGTACTTGAGTACTGCATGGTTATAAAGAAGACACGATTGGGGGTGATTTGCATTTTAGGTTACTTATTGTAGCATTTACGTCAGTGTAGGTCATAAGCATTAAATTTCATCAAATTGCATCATTGAATTTCTATTATTAATAAATTAAGTTGTACTAATTCTCATGTAAATGTTGGCTCAAAGAACATGTGGGAAAGCATAAAATCCCGAAGTTGGTTTTGTTTAGAGAATAAGTTACTTATGCATGTTAAGATGGCTTTTAAATTAAAATTATTTAATTGAGTTTGCATAAGTAATCTAATATATTAATAATAGGAGTTCAGTGATATAACGTGATGGAATTAAAGGGTTGAGATTTGTATGATAGTTTATGTTAGTTTAGTGATCTGAATGTAAATTACCCTATAATGTAGTATGTGACTATGCTGCTTTGACTTTTCACTCCTATATCTGACACATACTTGAATATGGATATGAAGGCATGACCTTCCAAAGCCCTTCAAATTTATAAAAAAATTGAATATACTTTGTATTTGATACTCACTCCTTAGTCCAAGCAACATAGTTATGCAAGGCATTGAACCAGGGCTTTCATCTTTATGTCAACATAAGTATGTAATGTTACTTTACCTTCTGGGTTTTCTTGCAGTTATTTTCTTTTGATTCCCTATAACATACTTATTGTCTTTTCATTGTTATTAATTCCTTTTGAATTGGTTTCTTTTAAGGGCATCAAAGGCACAATGCAAGACACTAATTATTTGTGTTGCTATTTCAGAATGGACTCGACACCAAGGTGGAGAAATCAAGGAAGCAAATGAAGGAAAGGAAGAACAGGGCTAAGAAGATCCGTGGAGTAAAGAAGGTAAGATTAAATTGTTTCTTTGTTCTTATGTTAGTTTACCTGGAACTGTTTTCACTTCAGAAAAATTTGATGATCGATGAGGTCAATTTTCTGACCATTTTGCTTGTTCTATAGACCAAGGCCAGTGAAGCAGCAAAGAAGAAGTGAGCTAAAAGGGATGAAAGAAAAGGTGAAATCTATGTCTATCTTAGGGTCAGTCTTTTTCAACAGCTTTTGTTTACTAGCCTCGCCTCAAGTGTTTAGGTGTCCTTGAACCTGATTTACCATTTTGTTTTCGAAAGTGGATTTTGATGTTGTATTATCTGATTGTTCTAATTTGAGTACTCTTGCAGTGCAGAATTTTGAAATTTTTAGATCATATTCTTTTTTTGGAGTAATTATTTGATGATGTGAAAGATCACACAAATTAAGATTTGTTTTCTTTGGGTGCCGTTGTGTTGAAGAGATCCTATGGGTGCCTCTTGAAGTTGTTGAAGAGTGAGATTTATGGCTTTGCTGAAAAGTGAGTGCATGCGGAAATTTATGGTGTTGAAAAGTAAGGCATGAAATGAACCCACAACTTCTAGGATATAGAGCAGGTCATGGGATGCTAGTTCAAGTAGTGTTTTGGGTTCGAACCACTTTGTGCTCTTCAAAGCCACACCACGTGCTCTTGCTTTTCAGCAGCCATGGTTCAGCCCTACAAAGGCTACAAGAGGTGAGAGTCTACTTCAACGACGCCCAAAGACGTTATTTTTTGTGGATGTTAAATTGGTAATGCTAATGAAAATTACTTTGTAGAATTATCTTTTCAGTCCCTCCCTCCCAAATTTATTAATCAATTTGGTCTCTCAAAAAGTTTGAGCAATTTAATCTGTCAATTTCGAATGTTAACATCTATGTACAATTAATCTTTATATTAATATTTTTGTCAAATTTATGCAATTTTAATTGGTATAATAAATTTAGCTCTTAAAGAATATGCATTTTATTTATTTTTATAAAGTTCTTTTATGTATATTGTTTTTGTGTTTTTAAGTATCAGGATCAAATATATCAAAATTATTTAAGGAAAGCAATAATTGTTTTTAGTCGATAAGTTTTGAAATATAGAGGGGTCAATGTGTTTAATATTGAAATTCGACAGAATCATATTCGAAGGGGGAAATATTTAGCTTGTAGGATTAGATTTAAGTGTTAATGTCCATTTACAATTTTATTTTAAAACGACTTTCTACTTTGTTCAACCTAAAGGCCAATCAGTATGGGCGTTTCCTTATATTGTTGGAATTCTTCCAGCTTTCCACCATGTTTCGTGGGGGCAAAGAACAATTTTGTCATATATATATATTAAATTTTTTAATAATTTATTAATATTTAGTAATATAACATATTTTAATACATATATGAACAATTTTATCATTCAACATGTCAACATTGGCATATGCGCATAAAACTCGATTTGATTTAAAAAAATCGAAAATCTTTTTTAAATTTCCAGTTAATGGAAAGGGTTATTTAATTTTTTTTGAGTCAATTCGAGTTGAATTTTACAATTTAAATAATAGATTAGTATGAATATTCTTTTGGTCGTATATAAAGAAAGTTAAAATTTTAATTTTGTTTATAAAATAATAATTTTGGGACCTAAATAACTTAATGATTTAAGTTTATTGTATTTTTTTCTTGTTTTTCTTTGACAAATATTTTCTAATAAATACGACTTTAAATTTATGTACTCTAACATGTAATTATTGTACTGTAATAATATTTTAATTAGACATGTTCAATTTTTTTAATTTAAAACTTGAACAAATTTACTTAATTCGACTCGACTTGAATTTCAAGTCAATCGGTTTGATTCAAAAAGAATTTTGAATTGAGTTAAGTTAATAAAATAGGAGTTGTCAACTCAATTAAGTCAAATTTTTCACTTAATTCGATCCGATATTGCTTCCAAGTTGAATTTATTATTATTTTACATGGAAAAGGAAAAGAATAATGATTTAAATTTAATAATTGGTAGAACGTGGGTAAATGATAGAATGCCATGTTTGACTTCACGCCTTCGGTTTGGCCATCTATCTTTTGCTTTTATTAATTTATTCTAATGTATTGTGTGATTCACGTTTTGGTCGGTTCTCATCTGGAAATCACATTCTGAAATCACCGTAAAATTAATAATTATCACTTAACTTTAAATACCAATTAATACTTTATTTTACTACCAAGATGTAGATTCTACCCTATTTAATTACGTAGTACTTTTCACTTCAATAATTAAAAAATTGTATTAAAAAATATCTCTTGTTATTTTGTTGATGTAGGTTGGAAATCGACCCGTATAAGCAATGAACAAATAAAATAAAAAAGACCAAACACACAAATATTTACGTAGAAAATTCTTACAAAGAGGATAAAAATCACTGACAAATGAGGTTTTGGCTTTTCACTAAATGAGTAAACAAATGAGAATACAATATGGAGAAAATAAACCTAAACGTACAATCTCAAATCCCAAAGATAAAGTCTTAATGCGAGAACAAAATTCTAACCATAATTACTATGAAACTCATATGTGACTACATATTGTCACCTTATGACCCATTTAAATAGGCTTAGATTAGTGTTTTAATCATACTAAAATATCCCTAGAATAGCAGTTCTACTTGAAGTTTAAAACGTGATTGCACAACTTGGAGAATCGCCATGATGTTGTGACGTCCCATGCATGCTCGTCACGATGACGCCATCACCTTTGTTTGGGATTCCATCGCGACGTTGCCTCTATTCTACCTATTATTCGATAAATCATTGAACGCCTTTTTAAATACCTACAAAACGTCTAATAAATACGAGTCACATTCCAAATAATATGGGGATAAAGCGATAAATATAGATTTGATTAAGAGATAAAACATTCGTATTATTGGCTCTAAAAAAGAGTTTGGTTTCTTTCTAAACAAGAATTAAGAGAATCATATCTTTTTTAGCAAAAATAAAATAATGAAAATGTTGTTAAGACTGTATGATTTTATTTAGATAAGCTCTCCTTTTTTTTATCGGTTTAATTATATGCTTCATTTTTCTACTAGCTTTTAAATTGTTAGAAATTAATATTTATATTTCTAATATTATAAAAAAAACCCAACAATTTATATGGAATGACTTGTAAATTTTAAAGATAAATAATAAATTAACCAAAATTAATAGTTTAAGATTTTCTTATATTAACATAAATCAAATATTTAATTTAAATTAAATCAGAATCGATATTGTTGCTATCACAACATGTAAGAGGACATAAATTTTAATGTGCTTAAGTGTATGTTATCCTCTAATTTAAGAGTGTATGTTAATGAAATTTTAAAATGTTTAAGAATTTTAGAATTAAGTTATTGAAATTTTAAAAATTTTAAAAAATAAATAATACAAAAGGTTCAATATAAATATAATTATATTTGTAAAAATACATATAGTTTTAATAAAAACAAAATTTTAAAAATATATATTAAATTATTAAAAACACGATTTTTGAAGTTTACTTTTCTATCTTTGAATGAGACTATATGTACTACATAAAATAAAATTATGAAGAATTTTAAAAAAATTACCTCTTTTAAGTGGAATTATTCTCAAATTTTGAAATTCACCAACATATTCAACAGCTCCTACAAATTTTGGTGGAAATTAAAAACCCCTTGTGAAATTACCTACCAATTTTAAAATTCTTCCATATATTTACTTCATTTTTATAATTTTGAAAACATGATACAAATTAAATCGATCCTACAACTTATAAATTAATAAATTAATATTTATGTAAATACAGTAAAAAATAAAATAATTTAAAACTTTTTAATATATTTATTTTAGCTCTTTGATTGGACCTTAAAAACAAAATAGAAATAGTTCAAAAAGAAGTTAGTGGTTGAGAACAGCCTAAAAATAACCCATCACAAACAACTCTAGAGACTCCTATAAGTGCTTTCAGGAAAAAAAAAAACAAAAAACAAAAACCATATAAGAAAATATAATTTTTTTTCAAAAAAAAAGGTGCATTGAAAGGAAAACAGATAAACTGAATCAGCCTCAAAATAAAAAAGAGATTCCCATTTGTCTTTTATTATATTGCATGTGTTTTTTCTGCAACTTGGAATTTTCCTTTTCCCTTCCTATGTAACTCTTTATTTTTAATTTTCTCCTCCATGAGTCTTATTTAATATTTAATAATATATATTACATATAAATATACATTCCTATATAATTACGTGAACAAGCCTTGCTGGTTCTCCTATCTTTCTCTCTCACATTTTATCTTCTCTTTTTCCCATTTTCTGTTGACTACCCCCATTTGCCTTTCATTAACCCAGCTTTTCAATTTTCTTCTCTGTTTTTTTTCTCATCATGGAAGAGGCAAAGGGTATGCTTTTCTTTCTGGGTTTTGTTTTTTGTTTTTATATTTTTTAAGATTTTGTTTTCTTGATCTTTAATCCTTTCTTTCTCTTTTTCTTTTTTACCTTTCATGAAAATTTCATTGTTACTTTTCCAGAATCTGAGATAACTGAATTTTTCCACTTTGCTTTGCATTTCTAGTTTTAGTATTAGACAGATCAATTGAATTTGTGAATGCCTGGAAGTAAAAAAGGAACTCACTTTTTCCACAATTTGTTTTAAATTATAGTTTTTAGGTTTTATGCATGCATTTGAAGAATATTATGTGTCTCAATTTTCAATCTTATTTTGTGAATAATTAATTGTAATATTAATGTTTCTTTTTATTTTTATTTAAAAAAAAACAGTGTTGGAAGCTAAAGAAGGAACCATTTCCGTTGCCTCTGCTTTTCCTGGTCATCAAGAAGGTAATTGTCAACTTTTCATAGGATTTAATGTTAAAAAGCTAATATTAAATGGCCTCTTCATAGTTGCTACCATTAGAATTATTTCGGTAGATTCAAGATATTCTTTTCATTCATTGAATTTTGCCTATTGTTTTAGTATAGTAATGGAGATTTACTTCCTTCAATACACTTATCTTATAGTTTATTTTTTTAGCTGTCACAGTTTATAGATCAGACTGATGTTTATGATCTGGTATATTGCTTTTGATATGCTGTGTTAATCTATGTTACCTGGGGCGAGTCTGAACATATGTCGGACATTGGTGTTAGACTCGGGTTTAGGAAAAACGAAAAGTAGAAATAACATAGGTGTTATGTGATGGCTTTTAGCTGTGTCACAGTTTATGGATCATACTGATGGTTATCATTGATGATGTGGTATACTGCTTAGATATTCCGTGTTAATTTATGTTACCTGGATTTGAGGATGACCGCATATCAATGTCCGGGTATGTGTCGTACATAGGTGTTGGACACAGGTTTGGGAAAAATAAAGAATCTATGTCTGAGTTTATGGATCATGGTGATGGTTATCAGTATTGATGATCTGGTATGTTGCTTGGATATGCTGTTTTGATCTCTGTTACCTGGACTTGAGGATGAGTTCATATCCATATCTAGATATGTATTGCACATAGGTGTTAGCCATGGGTTCGAGAAAAACAAAGAGTCTGGATGGCATAGGTGTGTTTTCCAATAGTAGGTTTTTTAGTTATCACAAGTTATGGATCATAGTGAGGGTTGTCATTATTGCTTGGATATGCCATGTTAATCAATATGTCATAAGTATTAAAGACGGGTTTTGGACAACATGGGAGTGAATGATTCAAAGATACTTGATTAACGATGTGGATATCTTCAGAGAACCATCATGCGTAATGTTTGTTAGATGGTTATGAAAATGCTCTTGTTTCTGTTTATTGTTCAACCAGCTGTACAGGATAGAGATCACAAATTCTTAACACAAGCAATTGGAGAAGCGTATAAAGGGGTTGAATGTAAAGATGGAGGGCCGTTTGGTGCAGTTGTCGTTCGCAATGACGAAGTCGTTGTGAGTTGTCACAACATGGTTTTGAGAAACACTGACCCTACTGCACATGCAGAGGTTACTGCTATTAGAGAGGTCAGATCAAAAGAACTAAACAAACCAACAAAACAGTTTAATCAAATTTATCGATCCTGTCCATATGTTTACTTGAAATGATTGAAACAGTTCCAATTCCTGAAAACCATGAAATGTTACGAAAAGCTTTATTTTTTGTTTGTTGATTGTAAGAAAATATGATAGCTTCAATGGAAGATTTACATATAAATATACAGTAGCTTTCCTTTGTGGGGTTTTTCGGCATCATTCTATGATTAATTTGCAATTGTTATGGCTTTATTTTGTTTGATGGCAAGAGTTTGCTGTATTTCTAGCAGTCATGTGATAGTCAATAATTTTACACGTACGTTAATTATAGTGTGGAAATAAGACTAATTCAGCTCGATTCTCATCGGTGCCTGCTAGAATTAGCATATAATGTTTCTTATGTTCTCATATAAATGTATGAGAAATCCATGTTTTCTATTTACTAATGCTTGGAACATAACATACTATGTCAGGCATGCAAGAAGCTGAATCAAATTGAGCTCTCGGACTGTGAAATATATGCTTCATGCGAGCCTTGCCCAATGTGCTTCGGTGCTATCCATCTGTCGAGAATCAAGGTCCGATGCCAAACCTTACTATTTCTTAACGTATATAATCTTTGTCATTAACTCAGGGTTGCATATGTTGAGATTTCAACCCCGGACTTGTTGGATTTCACTTCTTAAGAGTGGCTATATGAAACCGAAATGGTGACATGTGTTTATTTTGTAATGGGAAAGCAGAGGCTGGTTTATGGAGCGAAAGCAGAGGCAGCCATAGCAATAGGATTTGATGATTTCATTGCGGATGCATTGAGAGGTACTGGGTTTTACCAGAAGGCTAATCTGGAGATCAAGCAAGCCGATGGAACAGGTGCTGTCATTGCAGAACAAGTATTTGAGAAGACCAAGGAAAAGTTCACCTTGTATTAATTTCTCTTTCATTACTAGAAACACAGTTTGAAGTTTATGTTAAAACTGCCCCCTCTTTGAAGTTATCAATAATAAGTAACGCATTGTTTGATTTCATAAAATAAAAAAACCTTATAAGTATAATGATTAAGATTCGAGACCGAAAGAACGGCCATTCCAAGCCTAATTGTCCCATCAATGGTGGTCTGGTCTGGTCTCGTCCCCAAAAGTAAGTGGCAGTCTAGCTGGTGGGCCCAAGGCTATGACTAAACCACATTTGGAGGCACTTTGGGTTGGGGAGAGGGAGAGCTTGTCTTAGTTTCTATTATTATATTACTCTAAAAGGCAGCATTTAAAGTTACTGAAACTGAAATTCGTTAAAATTAAGTTTAATCACATCAATGCTTTAGTTGAATGCCCAAGGTTTTATTATTTTTATCAGTACGATCTTTTTGTTGATTAGTATTTTTAGGTGTTAAATGTTACTTGGTATTTTTACGTAAATGTGAATCAATCAAAATTTTAATATGCATAAATAATTGCATGAATAATTTGAATATTGTTATAAAATAAAGAGATGGAGAAAATAAAAAATAAATAGTCTCTATTTATAAGCGTAAGAAGTATAAAAGAAGTAGAGATTTAATTCTAATAACTATTACAATTTAAAGTACATTAAAACTTTATCTTGATCATGATGGACATTCACTTAATAAGATATTCATAACACCTTCACCTTGGATTTCAATTGTTATATAATGTGCCTCGTTAAACCTTATTAGGGAAAACCTTGTGGGATAAAAACCTAATGAAGGAAAAAAAGTGCACAATCTATAATACGCATACTATGCTGCATCATTAAAAACCTTACTAGGAAAACCCAATGAGACAACTTTGATTAAGGGAAAAAGAGTGCAACGTTTATTTACTCCCTCTCATGAAAACATCACATATTTTCTCATATTCTACGTATTCAATCTTAAATTCTAGTTTTTTAAATGACTATTTGAATGTATTTGCTAAGCATTTATATTACTATTCTTTTAAAACTTATGAGTGAGGAAATTTTGGGGAAATATATTTTGATCTCTTTAGGAGATTCAACAATAATCATAACAAACTTTAATCATGATTCTTTTATAAAACAGAAATAGGTATTTTGAATCATTTTATAATTCTCTTTCAACTACTATTCACTAAGTCAAATTTACCATATATGTTCAAATTATTTCAATTTATATAAATGAACAATTTCTCGAGAATTTCAATATGCTTTTAGCATTCTAAATCCTTCAAGGATTTTAATATAAACTTTACTACATAGTAATTCATAAAAGGTTGTAACAATAACCATTAGACGCAAGTTAAATCTTTTATGAATTGTCAATTTAATAATATATCTAAAGGTTATTGCATCAACACAAAAGAATATTACATCTTTTCATAATAAATGCCAGGACTTAGCGAAAAACTTCATATTTTTATTCCGCTTTTGCAAAACTACTTCAATTGCACCCTCACTGGCTTTATACCTTTAGATATTTGGACTACTGGTCCAAAATCTCCACGAATTTAATTGTACTTGAGATGCGTCTTTCTATTTTGATCAATTTATTCCATACCTATATTTCTCAATAGATTTTGTAACACCCCTAACCCACATCCGTCGCCGGAATAGGGTTTTGGAATATTACCGATCAAACAAACATAATTTCAATGCATTTCATATCATATAATATTCAAGTAAAAACCAATCAAACTCATACATATTGTCCCTTATTCGAGCCCTCAAGGCCCAAATTATGTGTTAAAAACAAGTCGGGACTAATTTGGAAACTCAGAAAATTTTTCGAAAAATAATAAAAATTTTCAAAGCTGCAGGGTTCAGATGGCCGTGTGCTAGCCATATGTCTCACACGCCCATGTGTTTGGCCGTGTGGACTCAAAATGTACCTTAGACAACAAGTTTACCATTCCCGACAAGCTTGGACAAAAAAATTTTTGAAATTTTTTCGAAAACATCAAAAATTTTCAAAGAAACAGGGGACACACGCCCGTGTCTCTGCCCGTGTGAAAATACCTAAGCATTCTATTTTAAAATTTTAAAGTTGCAAGGGACACACGACCAAACCACACGCCCATGTGTTAGCCGTGTGTCTCACACGGTCCAGTCACACGTTCATGTGTCTGGCCGTGTGGACTCAAAATGTACCTTAAATAACAAGTTTACCATTCCCTACAAGCTTGGGAAATAAGCAACTCAAAAACCATTCATTTAATCAATTCAAAACACGATCAAACACATCCAAAACATGTCAAAACAATCATCCTAGGTGCCTAACCAATGTACCCTCATTGGTACCACAATTATATCATCAAAATATCATTCAAGTCCAAATTATAAACATATCTAATTTAATTCATTTTAGTTAGCTTATGAGGACTTAAACACCAAATTAACATGCCAAAATAAAACTTCAAACACAAACACATGTATATATATACCAAACCAATATTAACCTTATTTACATTCAATCCACAAAATAACTATTAATTAGACACCCTAGGTACATGCCAACACATTTCAAAAGGATAAATATCACCACATTTGAGATCGGGATCGTTGTTGGATGTTGATTCGACAATCAAAATTAAGAACCTAACCTGCGCACGGAAAACAAACCGTATGCTGAGTAAAACTCAGTGGTATTTCTATAATCCGAATATTTAAAGACAATATAATATAATATGCACATTTTAACTATAAGCACAATTGAATATTAAAAACCGCATTTATTCACACAATGACATTAGTCATCCAATATTCAATTCATAAATACATCATTCATACCATACTCAATTATCATCATTTGCTATATAATAGCTTTTCACAATATGATACACATATAATTTAAACAACAATATTGTTCATTCCATTTCCAATTCATGAATACACAATTCATATGTCTCAATCCATATTTCAATTCACTGTCCCATTTTCATTTCGCATACAATATCATCTAATATCAATCATAGTGCCATTTCAATTAATTACCCCTATTAACACGACTCGAACTCGGACGGATACACGGATCCAACTAAACACACCAGTTTGACACCCAGTGCCTCATCGGATAATTCGAAGTAATAATTTGACACCTAGTGTCTCATCGACTAAACCGAAGTAAATTGGCACCTAGTGCCTTATGGAATTAATCCGAAGTAGTAAATTGACACCCAGTATCTCATCGACTCAAAGTCGAAGAAATCCCTGAACTCTTCCAATCATATGGCATGCCATCTATATCTGACTCAGCTCGATACAGTTAATAGGGTTTAATTTCACAATTCAAAAACAATCAATATCCAATATCAATTTTTCATATAATCACATATACATATAAATTCAATTCAATATCAAAATGCCAAATACTCACCTCAATCACTTACCATAAACATTTAATCAAAATACAATAATTAATAATTAGATTCGGATTATAGAAATACAAACTAGAAATTCTGAGCTATTCCTCGTCGACTTTATCTTTTCCCTTTTTAGTCAAGGGTTCCGGAACGATGTTAGCTACGAAATTAAAACAATTAAAAAATTATCAATACAACACAATTCAATTTCATATTGAATATTTTAATTTTTAATCAATATTTGCCTAATTTTCAATTTAGTCCCTAAATCGAGACTGATTTTATTTCTTCACAATCGATATTATATTTTCATACAAATTCCACTTTAGACTAGATTTAACTCCCTAATTTCACTTAAATCCCTAAATTTTGAATTTTCACAATTTAGTCCCTAATACTCAAAATTTACAATTTATTCTATAAGTCAATTCTTTTTCATTTCTAACTTAAAAATCTATCAATTTAATCCCTAATACTAAAATTATTCAACATAGACAGCATTTAAAAACTCAGTAATTTCTAAAATTTTAACATGTCGGGTAGTATTTAATATCGAAATTCTAAAAACATAAAAATTACAAGAAAATGGACTAAATTGACTCACCAATTAAGTTTTGAACTTTGAAACCCTAATTTCTCCATTCTTTCTTTTTCTTTTTCTTTCTTTCCCTTCCTGTTTTCGTTTCTATGCTCTTTCTTTTTCTATTCTTTTTCTTTTATTTAATTATTATAATATAATATTATATATATACACTTAACTTTTAAGTTTTAATATTTTAATATTATAATACATATATTTTAACTTTAAAAATTCATAATATATATACACTTATGCCGCCTCAATTATGACCATTGGCATAATTGCTCCTTTGGTCCCTTTAATTTTCTTTAATCTATAATTTAACTTTCACCATTTATACAATTTAGTCCTTTTATCTAATTACTCTTAATTCAAACAATTTCACCTAACCAAAACCTAATTAACTTCACAACTAACTTCGTAAATATTTTTAATAAATATTTACGAGTCCGTTTTGCAAAAATAAAATCCCAAAAATGCACTTTTCAACACCCATGACTATCGGGTCGTTACAGATTTATTCAAAATCTTCCTTTTATTTCATTATTTCAATAATAATATTTCATGCAAAATCATTGTTAACCAATTTTATTATTCTGTTCCACATTTTCTCAAATTGACATAACTTATCGAGATATCTTATTTTCATTATTTTAATCTTTAGTTTCAGGTACCTAAATCTCTTTTGGAGTTTTACTTATTAGTTATGTCTAGGGTCTCTTCTGAAGCACCCGCCTCCACTAGATGACCATCTAGAAGAATTCTCATCTTTGGAACCGATCAATCTATTATTTATTCTAACTGATTGTCCTATTGGGACTTTGATTCAAGTTAAAATATTAGATGGTATATAACACTTGGTTATTCTTATTAAGTTTGTAAATACATCTAATAGTTAACTTGTAATGAGTTATCCTTATTGAACTTCTAGTTTAAATTACTCTCCCCCTAACTCATTACAAGTTATTATTTCTTTTCCCCTAATGTCGAGAAAACTATCGAATCAAAATTGTAATCACAAATCATGTTATAATTGAATATCGAATACATTCAAAACATCTAATAATATAAATAAATTTTTAAGTAATATATATTCCCAACTTTCTTTGTGGATTTACTCATCTTTGTGCGTTGTGGTGGAGCAATTGAAACATATACACACATACAAAAATTCAAAGATGAGAAATATTTAGCTCTTGATCAAAAACCAATTGTAATGGGTAGTATTTATAAGTTATTGGCTTGATGCATACAACAAGTAAATCAACATAATCTCATATTGAAATAGGAAGTTTAGTTCTCATAAGTAACAATTTAGACATTAATCAAAGGTGTTTAATTAATAATTTCTCTAAACCATTATGCACAAACTTTTACAAAAGTTTTTCAAATTCAATCAATAAAATATTGAGATATAAACTCATCAATATTAGCAAGATGAATTGACTTAATTGCATGATCTGGAATTAATTATTTAAACAAGTAATCTTGCAAACGACAGGTTGCAAATTGATAACACATATGTGATTATTTTTTAGATGCATCTACCAAAATCATATAATATCAAAACCATCCACATGGTGGATGAATGAGCCCATATTCGTTTCAGAAATGCAAGACATTAAATCTCAACTTTAGCTAGTGAGTTTCTAACAATCAATTTTCAATAAGAACAAGCAACAAATGAGGATTCTTTAAATTAAAGAATCTTCTAGTTCTTTAATGAATGTCCACATGAATTCTCAATTAATTTTCGTATCATATATGATTTAGGATAGTCTAACTGGCCATGCCAAGTAGTAAATGCATTTGTATCAGTAAACTTCTGGTTTACTTTAATATGCGTTTCAATTGTACTAAATTGTAACAAATTGATAATTTTACTATCATTCCTTTTACTTTGTATTCACATGTAAGTGCTATTTTGACATTTACTACTGGAAATGTCTAAATCAATGTGAATATTATAATTTCACTAAGTCAACAAAATAAATATAATTTCCACAATTATATACAATATTTGTTTTAGGGAATATGCCAAAATCTTCAAATATCTAAAAAAAATTGTAATTTCAAGTGCATCCAATCATAACGAGCTTTAGATAGAATTATCATATTTTATTGCTCATAAATAGATCTTTCACAGTCAAATATTTTGTTTCCAACCCCTTAATGGGGATGATGACAAAAGAAGGCCACAAATATTATAAAATAAATATAAATTAATAACCCAATCGTCTATTTTTCATCCTTTCAAAATAGATATTTATAGCAATAGTGATTCATATACAATATAATATTTTCTTCATTCACTATCTTAATATAAGATCCATTGTAAATATCTTCTAAAACCAATGGATTAACCATCATAAGATATTAATATATTAGCTCTTCTAGAGCTTTCGACTAATTTTGTACTATCAAATGTTGGAATAATATTTGTTTGTTTTAGTACCAAATAAGGTAAAATTTTCTATCTATAATGATAGAATTTATTACTACATTCTAATATCCTTCCTCAAAGAATATTAACAAAAACAAAATATTTGGGCATATGGCACATATGTGGCCAATAATCTTTCATATCACATTGATAACATAAATTATCTTTACCATTTGAAGATTTATATTGAGAACTCTCATTGTTCTCTTATTTATTATTATGTTCACACTTTTAGTGGTCCATGATTATACATTTTATTTTCTTTATGTTTACATTCACTTCAGGGATGCAATAAATCTAGTAGGATAGACTTCTAAATGCCTCCGACTTCTAAATGCCTCCATTGACTTTTTATTTCATAATCACCATAGCAAAATATGTGTGGATTTTAAATTAAAATCTATCTATTCATGTTGTCATGATTAGTCTCCAATCACATCCTCAATTACAACAACAATCATGCTCTTTATATTTTCATTTTTCATAATTGTTATGTACTGCTACATTCACTTCAGGGAATGAAGCAAAACTAGTGGGAAGAATTTCATAGTTTTTCATTAGTAACTTATTATTTTGCTTAGCCACTAGAAGGTATGAGATTGTTTGAAAATACTGTTAAAGTCATTTTCACAATATTGCTACTGCAGGAGTGCATTAGATATTTCAATAATATAATGTAATGTATTCCTTCGAGGAATATATATAATACAAATACATGAGTATCTCATTTTATTTATATATATGGTTTTATTGTAAAACACATGAAGGTTTTATTCAACATATATCTTCTTGATCTGAAAAATAATATTATATTTTATAAAATTTTGCATCACAAGTAGCTAAAATATAACCTCTTAAAGAGCTTTTTACAGTTTGATGCAATATTAGCTCTTCAGGAGCATATAATCATTTTATTGTATAATCTTAATGAATGCTTAATTTATTTTAAATAAAATTTTATTTATTCATATAAAAATAAAATGAATAGGTATAAGTAACAAATAATAAATTCATGTCACTAATAAATCATTGTGGTTAGATAATATATATTTTATATATCATACCACAAGAAAATACAAAATATTATAATGTCAAATTAAAATAACTTTACAACTATAAAGGTTTAAACATAAACATTTTATAACCTCCACCTCTTATACATAATTTCATTTCAAATTTTACAATGATATGAAATTATCACAAACATGATGAATATCACAATGTTCAAGACAAGTAAATATTTTTACTCACATTCCGCAATAATCATATATCTTAATCAAAATCAAAATTAAACCAATCAACTCTATTAAAAATGAAAAAAATGTTTATCTCCACATAAAAATCCCAATAACAAAATGCATGAAGGATTTTATAAATTCATAGAGATATGGATAGTGATTATATAAATTGAATTTTTTAATAGAAATCAAATCAAATTTCAAAAGACGTTGATTAGATTGACTTACGCTACCATGGATGAGAAGTAATGATTATAAACATCCTTTGTAATGAAGAGAAAGAGATCATCCCCAAGCAAATATAAAAAATCAGACGTTGAGAGTGAATCTTATTTCTCAATTTTATATAGATAATGATATCAAATCTTCCACCATCCTTAAGAATAAAAAGTAAAATAAGTTAATCAAAACAATGATAACGTATAACAAAAGAAAAATGGAAAATAATAATCATATATGAAACATTAAATAAAAGAAACTTCTTGTAAAAACGTTGCATCTTTCCCTTGAGCCAAAAACAACCAAACACATAAGGACTTATAGCGCAAATAGACCATTGAGCCAAAAACGCGCGGATCTTTCCCTTGGGTCGGGTCACCGCGCGGGTCACTGAGGCTAAAACGGTGCCGGTTTCGAAGCCATTGAAATACTTAAAAAAATAAAAAAACATTTCTCTTATTATTTTAAAAAAGACAGAGAGAGGGAGACTCTCGGCCTCCCTTCCCACAATAGGCTTAGGCTTTCGGCCATGGTCACCACCGTGGCTTCGCCGTGGAACCGCCGCGTCTAGCGGCCAGCATCGCACGAAAGGGGCTATTTTGAGCCTCCCCTTTGAGCCCTGTTCCAAGACTGAACCTTCAGGCGTGAAGTCTGAAGGAAAAGAGAGACCCGTGCCCTCCCTCGATCCGATCTCTGCAGCCATAAAGGGCTTCCGGCGAGGGCATCAGTAGGGCGATTTTGGGTAAGTCTCTCCTCCCCTTTTCCTTTATTGTTTTATTTTTATTTAACAGATTCGTAAAACAAAATAAAAATAAAATAAAAAATAAAAAATGACGAGTAAATAGATCGAAAAAATCAACCTCTGTTGTTCTTATCTCCGATATTCTAATATGTGTTTTTCTTTCTTTTACAATTTTTGATATCTCCTTATATTGCCGAAAAGACCCCCCAAAAGAAAATCAAAATCCCTATTTTTACATTTTATTATTTTCTGCTATTTTTCTCTGATTTGCTGTCGATTTCTATTTTTCTTTGTTTGTTTGTCCTCTGCAGGTACAGTCGTACAGAGGTGGTGGCGTGGCGCGCGTAGAGAGGGAGACCGAAGGCGCTGGAGGTTGTGTTTGTAGGGCACGTGAGGACAACGGCAGATCGCGCTGGAAGCTGCTAGGGTTTCGGTGTTTGGGGAATGTTTTGGGCTAGGTTGGGCTGGATTGGGTTTTGGGCTAGGCTAGTGTTTGGGTAGTTTAGGTTAAAACGGGTTGGGCCTATATATTTGGACTTTATTTATTTTTATTTGGTTTTTTAATTTTGTTTATTTAATCCTAATGGGTCTGGGCTAAAAATTGGGTATTACAACTGCCCCTCTTTGCTCATTGTCGTGTAACGGGAACGGAGCAAAGACTTTAGAAATGACCAATTTTTGCCCGGTAGCGCTGGATCTTGGTGCTCTTCTTTTTCGAGTTGCCTCTTTCCATCCTACTGTATCTTCAGAGATATAGGAATTGGTGCCTCGATCTACTCCACCGTGACATCGGGGAGATAGGATTTGTAACTCGTAACATTTGGAAAGTAAGATTCGCCATTGTGGCTTTAATCTTTTTAACTGCAATGTCGGGGAAGCAAGATTCACCGTTGTGGCTTTAATCTGCTTCACTGCACTATCTGGGAATGTAAGATTCGCTATTGTAGCTTTAATCTTTTGAACTGTAATGTCGGGGAAGCAAGATTCACCGATGTGGCTTTAATCTGTTCCACTGCATCGCCTGGGAGGTAAGATTCGCTATTGTAGCTTTAATATTTTGAACTGCAATGTCGGGGAAGCAATATTCACCGATGTGGCTTTAATCTGCTCCACTGCATCACTGGGGAGGTAAGATTCGCTGTTGTAGCTTAAATCTTTTGAACTGCAATGTCGGGGAAACAAGATTCACCGATGTGGCTTTAATCTGTTCCGCTGCACCGCTTAAGAAGTAAGATTCACTGTTGTAGCTTTAATCTTTTTAATTGCAATGTCGGGGAAGCAACATTCACCGTTGTGGCTTTAATCTGTTCCACGGTATCCCCAAGGAAGTAGGATTCGCCGCTGTGGCTTTAATCTGCAATGTCGGGGAAGCAAGATTAACCGATGTGGCTTTAATCTGTTCCACTACACCGCCTGGAAGATAAGATCTGTAATTCTTTGATCTATTCCACCATAATCTCAAGGAGATAAGACCTGATGCGATCTACGCTACTGTAACTTCAGAGAGATAAGATCCTTTATTTTAATCCGCTCCACTGTAATCCCAAGGAGATAGGATTACTAGCTTCAATCTGCTCTGCTGTAATCTCAGAGAGATAAGATTTCTGGCTTCGATCTGATGCGATCTACTCTACTGTAACTTCAGAGAGATAAGATCCTTTATTTTAATCCGCTCCACTGTAATCTCAGGGAGATAGGATTATTAGCTTCAATCTGCTCTGCTGTAATCTCAGGGAGATAAGATTTCTGGTTTCAATCTGATGCGATCTACTCTACTGTAACTTCAGAGAGATAAAATCCTTTATTTTAATCCGCTCCACTGTAATCTCAGGGAGATAGGATTACTAGCTTCAATCTGCTCCGTTGTAATCTCAGGGAGATAAGATTTTTGGCTTCAATCTGCTTCATTGTTGCTTAAGGAGACAAGATCTGTAATTTTCCAAATCTGTTCTCTAGGGAACATGACCTGTATGATGAACCTAATTATGCCTAATGATTAGGATGGCATGATCAAAATGAATCAAATGCTCCTAACTAGGCATGTGAATGATGTTTGCATGAATGTAGAGTTTTATTTTTTTCGAGAATGATCCCGTTTAGGTTGTCATTACTCAAAATTTATCAAGGCAGTAACATTGACGTGCTACAACGTATTCTCGCTTGACCGGATTCTTCAAAGAATCACTTAGTCAGGTTGCCCCCACTGTAAACCTCAAAGTTTAATCCATTGGGGCGCAAAATTTGTACCATCATTCTCCCACTGCAATCCAAGGGTAGAAATATGTGGCTTTTCCTCAATCCTCTTTTATCAGAATTCAAGGATACAGGATCTGGATCGTTCTGGTTTCTTACACCATTCTTGGGGTGTCGTACCAAAGACTCATGCATAAGTAAAGGCTCTTTTCTCTGAGGTAACCTCTTCTCATTGCCTGATGGTCACTGCTTACTCATTTATTTAAGCTTTATCATTAACATGACATCTTGTTATTTTGTTCAATCAATGCATTTGACAACAAAATCCAAAGAGAAAATCTAAATTTAGACTATTCCTTCTCAAATTTCCGACCTTTAAATTTGGTGTGTTCTAAACAATAGTCCTGTTTCAGGCTCCTATATTATTTAGAAACTTTTCAAAGTAATATGCAAAACTTCCTTTGTGAAAGTTTTATTAGTCCATTAATCATTATTTCAATACAACATGTTTCCAAAAAAAGGTCATAACAATGGATAAGAATAAAGTTGGTTCTGAGCATAGCTCGAAAGAACAATTTATCAAAAATAGTAAAGAAGGATGACAAATGAATTAATTGGGAATGTATATCTTGGAAAAGAAAAAGGTATTCAAAGAACAACAAATAATATGAGAATTGGGTGCCCTAGATATCACAGCTTGAACTTCTCTGTACAAACTTTCTGAAGACCATTTTGAGTTTGACATGTGTTTAGGAGATTTACAGTACTTTGTCGATGCCCCAAAATGTCGCCTATCCTTTCCTGTTGATTCAGGCATAGCAAGATCACCACATGCCCCATCTGGTCAAGATTCGAGTTGTTTTGATTACCTCATGCCCCACTTGAATCAATATTTGAGCCGCCATTTTCGGGTTTTCAACTCAAATCCCTTCTAGCCTAAGGTGCCCTTTGCAGGTTTTCCCCTTAGCCTCTCCGTCATTACTTTTCATTTTCATTTTTTTATTTTTCATCTTTTTTTTGAAATCAAGGCACCCTTTGCAGGTTTTCACCTTGGTCCTTTCTTCTTCTTCAGGTGAGGTAATGCTCGACTGAATCTGAGTTTGTAGGATTTGTCAAGTTTTTACCATCTATCCTACTCAATATCAGAACTCCTCTGAAAAAGGCCTTTGGTGTGTATTTTCCTCTAAAATTCTTTTGTATAGGAAGAATCTTTTTTAGCACCAAGTCTCCTTCGTGAAATTCTCTGGGGCGAACCTTTTTATCATAGGCTCGCATCATTCGTTTCTGGTACATTTGCCCATGGTGAATAGCTCTTAACCTCTTCTCCTCTATTGGGTTCAACTGGTCATCGTGATTGGACCCATTCGACTTCATCCAATTGGAGTTCAGATAATACCCGTAGAGAGGGGATCTCAACTTCAACGGGTAACACTGCCTCCATTCCATAAACCAAAGAGAACAATGTTGTTCTGGTAGAAATCTTGATAGATGTTCGACAAGCAAGGAGGGTAATTGATTTCAGACCTCAGCTATCGTGCTATTGTTTAAGCTCAATGCATTCTCCAATACCATCTTCTCTGAAATTCTGTATCGATATATGATGACTTTAGCCCATGAAGTAGCCTCTCAAAAAATGAAGCAATGCCCATTAGAAGTCTTCGATAATGGTGATGTTCATGCCCTATTGTGCTCGAAATTTGAGTCGCCCTTTTCAGGTTTTCAACTCAAATTCACCTTTGGTCAAAGCGTCCTTTGCGGGTTTTCGCTTTGGCCTCTCCTTTTTTTTTCTTTTTCTCTTCTTTCTTTTTCATTTTCATTTTGACCTTGATAGATTTTTATTTTTGCTTTTGACTTTGATTTTTTTATCTGAACTCTTAGGATTAGGCAAGTCCTTGTTATCCCCTTTCGACCAGAATCAATATTTTTATTGATAAAGTTTCCCACATAAGATCTCTTACTTTCATCTTGCATGCGAAAAAACCTTCTTTGTTATCAGATTTCTTTCATAGATCCTTTTGGGGCAACTACGAGAGAAAACTTTGGATCTTCCTATTTAATCAAGATAAAATCCAACATATTGAAGGGATGGAAACTCGGCTTCAAATGGGCAAAGCTGTGCTGAATCCACGAGAGACATTGACCCGACGAAGAATTGCATCGTTCATACTACAAATTTTGACATCGTGCTGTTATGCAGATTTCTTTATCAGCGTTTATCCCAGGCAGATCCTGGTATGATCCTACAAAGACATCTTTGAACGAGGTCTTGCTTCATCTTTGAGGTCAGGTCAATTCTAATATTCACTAAGCCCATAATTTCTAATGATTCCTTGTGAAGTAGGATCTGTCTATCCTCCTGCTCAACCATCTTCAATAAGTCCGGAGATAAGCTACAATCTTTGTCATTTTCAAATTCATGAGATCCCTCTGAACACATGCCTCGCTCAAAAGGAAAATCTGGGTCTGTAGCAGAGTCATTCACGTAATTGATATCCGGGGACCTATAATAAGTACCGAAGAATATACGAAAGAATTTATAAATTCATGAATAATTATTTGTACAATATGATTATGAATGAATGATGTGGAAGAAAATCCAAAAGAATGAAATAATCAAAAAATAAATTATTGAAAAGGAACGAAAGAACATTGGCTCAAAAGTGATCACAAAGATGTATTTCATTAGAATAATAACGTTCAGACATGAGCTTATTTCACAAAGGAATTTCTATCATTTTAGGCTAAAACAACAAAAGTGTTCTGAACATTACTCTAAATAAGTTCTAAAAAGTACAGGGCTTTCTTCCACTGTCTGACTGCTTAGAGCACTCCAAATTTATAAGAGCAGATATCTAACAAGGTCCCTCCTTCAGTTACTTTTCATCGATGTGAACATTTCTCACTCTTCTTCATGTATTGCATTCACTCCATTATCAATTATGATTGGGTAACGGATTTTCTGCACTGGAGTCATCAAACTTGACAACACCAATGTTAATGAGCCTGTCAACAAACTGTTTAAAGACGGTGCAATTTTCTATCGAATGTTCCCCAATTCCCGTATGGTAATCACACTGTGCATTCGCATTATACCACTTGGGGTACGGAGGTTGCAGGGGATTTGAGTAAAAAGGGGCGACAATGCGCGCATCGAATAAACGTTGATACAACTCTTTGTGCGACATCGAAATTGGTGTGAACTGGAGCTTCTCAGTACTTGGTTTCACTCCAGATTCTTATCTCAATGAACCTTGTTGACTAGTGACCCCTTTACCTGGATGACTTGCTGACATTGCATAACCTATGTTATTCATCTCATCTTCTTTTCTCCTTGAGACTGATTTTTGGTTACTCTCTCTACCCTCTATTCTTCCATTTCTGATGGCGTTTTCGATCATTTCACCATTCATGATTATATCTGGAAAACTCTTTGAAGCACTTCCCAACATGTGAGTGATGAACGGGGCCTTCAAAGTGTTGATAAAGAGCATCGTAGTTTCTTTCTCTAGGAGTGGCGGCTGGACTTAGATTGAAACCTCTCTCCACCTCTATGCATACTGTCTAAAGCTTTCATTCGATTTCTTTTCCAAATTTTGTAAGGTGATTCTGTCGGGAACCATATCCGTTACATGACCGTATTGTTTCATGAATGCTTGTGCTAGGTCTCTCTATGAACCAATCTCGGTACGGGTCAACTGATTGTACCATTTGGACGCTGCTCCAATGAGGCTATCCTGAAAACAATGTATTAATAGCTGATCATTGTTAATATACCCAGTCATTCTCCTACAAAACATGGTGATATGGGCTTCTGGGCAACTGGGCCAACTATATTTCTCAAATTCAGTCATCCTAAACTTGTGAGGGAGTACTAAGTCTGGAACCAAGCTTAGATCTTTTGCATCAATTCCATGGTGACTATCGGCGGTTTCCAGGGCTTTGAATTTTTCCTCCAACCATTTACACCTATCCTCCCATTGTTTCGACAGTTTGACGTTTGCCTTCTCATTTTCAGCCATTTCATCGAAATCAGGAATAACAAGATTCACTGGGTTATCTCTAGAATTAGAACCTAATCCAGCTTGAAAGTTTATCGGCATTGAAACACCAGTTTGAAACCGCTGAGGCTTAATTGAAACAGAGGATCTGCGTGGAGGTACCTCGGTCTGAATCTGCGTATGCAGAGGCGTAAGGCCTAGAGGATAGATAGGTTTATCCTTGTCTTCTCCTTCATCATTTACCATAGGGCCTTTCCTCTTATTTATTCCTTTTACTAATTGCGTCAGCTCAGTCATCATGTCCTTTTGAGACTCCCGCATCTTTTCTGTCATGTCCTATTGAATTTTTTGCAATTGCCCCTTCATTTGTTTCTGTAGCTGATCTTGCATTTGCTCCAATTTCTCTAATCTTTGATCCATTTCTTTGGCTTTGTGACGAGTACCGTAAGGATGTTTGGTTGATTGGTTTTCCAGATTAGCTGAAACAAATTTACTCGTTTTGACTATTTCAATGGATTTTAATGCATACGATGCAGATGTATGAAATGCATGCCTAAATAGACGTTGATTCTGATTCAATTACATTTAGGAAACTTTTCTAGAAAGAAAATTCCTTTACATAAAGCAGAGGCATGTACGGCTTCGCCCTTATATTCCAAGAGACAACATCGATCTTTTTCTTCATGCGCATGTTTGAGATAATCTCACCAATTTCCAATAGACACCACTGCTAGCTCCTTTTCTTGATCTTGGTCGCGATCCATCACCTGCCCATCTTCATAAAGCTCGTCAGCTTCTTTAAGGGAGTTGGAACGTCGAAGGCTCTTAGACAATCACTTGGAATCCTCAGGCTACGGAGCAAGGTCACGAACTCTTCCATGTGTTTTTTCAGAATATATTAAGGTAGCCGTATTGTTTTCCACTTTATCAAGGAATCCGTATTCCATGACAAGCTTTCTAATTTATTAATTGGACTTGAATCAATATCTCTTTCCTAAGATGCAAATGCAATGCAATCACAATCAAAACACAACAAAGGGGTTAGTACAAAACATAAGTAAACAAGGAAAACAGAAGTACCTAGTCGGGTGACTACTAGGGGTTTGGAGTGACTCTACCTAGGTTAAGTTCCTAAGTCCACTATATGAGGTTTGGTTCTAAAGTCAAGGTATCCGAACCAGCAGATTCCTCTATCTTCACCCATTATAGGCTCATACAGACCGAGTTCTGTTCATGGGAATACATTTCCCTATGGCTGCACGGAGATGAAAATCTCATGAAAACATAGGTACGGATGTATCCCGAAAGTGATTCACTATCCTGCATGGAGGTGAAAATCTCACGAAGGAGTAGCTTCTCACTCCCACTTAAAAGGACAAGACTAAACAGTCTTATGCAATATGATGCCAAAATATACAACTCAATTTACAATAATCATGCAAGCAAGTGAAGAGAAAAGATCGTAATTTTTCAAATCAAATTTTCAATTTTTGATAATAAGACAAAAAACAATCAATTTTACGGCTTGACTCTCTAAAGGTCCCCAGCGGAGTCGCCAAGCTGTCGAAACCATTTTTTGAAAAACAAAAAATTTTAGTTATCGACTTAAGAATGAAAATGGGAGTCGCCACCGATCCTTTTTATTGAGGTGTGATCGGATCACCTAGAAAATAATTTTAGGTCTGCGAATTTTGAGAAATCAGGTTCGGGAGTCGGTTACGCACGAGTAAGGGTTAGCACCCTCGTACGCCCAAAATTGGTACCGAATTGATCATTTTATGTCTTAGTGTCGAAACTTTGAAAAGATTTTAAAATACGATCTTTTGAAAGAAAATTTGAATAAAATGAATTGGACGATGAGATTCACTTATTTCAAAGAAATAAATCGTCACACTCAGTAAGTTAGAGTGCAACATTTTAAATCCTCAAAATTAAATTTATCTCTTGACTTTAAAAACCTATGCATTTTGAGAAAGATATCCGATTATTTGGGTTAAATGAAAAAATCAAGACCCAGTAAGTTAGGGCTCGATTTCACGAAATTCCTAAATATCGAATATTGCCTTTATTTTCAAAATCCTCGTCTCGAGAAAATAACATGTCATATCCAATGCGTTAGGACACAACGTGTTGAATTCCCGAGAATGACTTTTTATTTAAAATTTGTATGTTTGAAAAAATTTCGATTATTTAGATTCGACGAGGAAAAAAATTGGAACCCAATACGTTAGGGCTCAATTCTCCCGAGGATTCCAAACTTCAAGTATTTTGAAGATTTTTTGAATAAATTGTTGTTGATACTTAAACCATATTGAACGTAACTTTTTAAGCGAATAAAGCGCGATGGAATTTCAAAGTACGATGCGAAGTAAAAACTCGTAAGCCCAAAATATATACTAATGAACACGAGTAATCAATCAATACAAACAATTAATACAATGCATATAAGAGTAATAATCTCATATCATTTATTATGTTAACATTCAAAGGCTAATGAATTAAAGGTCAATCAAAGCACCAAACAAATTAACACATATTAAGTTGTACGAGTTTTTTTTAAAATAACTTAAGAAATGTGAAAGAAGGGAAATCATAATTAAGGAATTATTTGTATAAAAAAAATCTAAAATGAATAATATATGTATAAAGTTTAAAATAAACCAAGCATATAGTAAAATAGGGTTTTAAAAATAGATATGGAAAACAGTTTAATAAGTAAAAAAAAAAATAAATAGTACGTGAAAACGAGTTTTAAATAGCTAATATAAATCAATTTAAAACAAATAGTATAGGATAATTTTAAAATTAGTATATAAAGCAACTAAAACAAAAATATATATATAAAAGAATCATTTACGAAACAAGTTGAAATAACATATAATGAGTTATATAATATATAAAAGAGGAATTTTAAAATAACTCAACTTAAAGATAATCGGATTTTGAAATAATATATATGTAAATCATTTAAACTAAATAACACATATGTATATATAAATTTATTTTAGAATAAGTGCTATATACAATAGTTTAAAAATATGTAAGTAAAATAATATAAAAATAGAAAATAAACGATTTTAAAAATATATATGTTAAAATAATCAAAATAAAGGTTAAGAATTAAATTGAAACTACAACAAAATATGGGGTGCAAATGCTAAGTAATGGAAGGATTAATTTTTATTCGATTAAAAAAGGAAGGACTGAAACAGCAAATAAACACACAGATTCAGGTATTCAAAACCAAATAGTGAAAACGACATCGTTTTACTGCGGACTCAAATGAAACCAAAGTCAAATACACAGTACGAATTAAAAAAAGAAAGAGAACGAATCACAACAACAACCAAACACATAGGGACTTATAGTGCAAATAGACCATTGAGCCAAAAACGCGTGGATCCTTCCCTTGGGTCGGGTCACCGCGCGGGTCACTGAGGCTAAAACGGCACCGTTTTCGAAGCCATTGAAATACTTAAAAAAACAAAAAAACATTTCTCTTATTATTTTAAAAAAAACAGAGAGAGGGAGACTCTCGGCCTCCCTTCCCACAATAGGCCTAGGCTTTCGGCCATGGTCACCACCGTGGCTTCGCCGTGGAACCGCCGCGTCTAGCGGCCAGCATCGCATGAAAGGGGCTATTTTGAGCCTCCCCTTTGAGCCCTGTTCCAAGGCCGAACCCTTCAGGCCCGAAGTCTGAAGCAAAAGAGAGACCCGTGCGCTCCCTCGGTCCGATCTCTGCGGCCACAAAGGGCTTCCGGTGAGGGTATCAGTAGGGCGATTCTGGGTAAGTCTCTCCTCCCCCTTTCCTTTATTGTTTTCTTTTTATTTAACAGATTCGTAAAACAAAATAAAAATAAAATAAAAATAAAAAACGACGAGTAAATAGATCGAAAAAATCAACCTCTATTATTCTTATCTCCGATATTCTAAGATGTGTTTTTTCTTTCTTTTACAATTTTTGATATCTCCTTATATTGCCGAAAAGACCCCCCCAAAAGAAAATCAAAATCCCTATTTTTACATTTTCTTATTTTCTGCTATTTTTCTCTGATTTGCTGTCGATTTTTATTTTTCTTTGTTTGTTTGTGCTCTGCAGGTACAGTCGTACGGAGGTGGTGGCGTGGCGCGCGTAGAGAGGGAGACCGAAGGCGCTGGAGGCTGTGTTCGTAGGGCACGTGAGGACAACGGCGGATCGCGCTGGAAGCTGCTAGGGTTTCGGCGTTTGGGGAAAGTTTTGGGCTAGGTTGGGCTGGATTGGGTTTTGGGTTGGGCTGGATTGGGTTTTGGGCTAGGCTAGTGTTTGGGTAGTTTAGGTTAAAACGGGTTGGGCCTATGTATTTGGACTTTATTTATTTTTATTTGGTTTTTTATTTTTTGTTTATTTAATCCTAATGGGCCTGGGCTAAAAATTGGGTATTACAATGGACATTCACTTAATAAGATATTCATAACTAAAATAATGTTTTAAAATATCTATATAGTAGGTTTATGTTTATGCTTATTGTTAGATTTGAGTTAATATTTAATATTTAAATTGATGAAAATATTTGATTAATTTAATACTTTTAAATTTTAATTGGAATATTTTAAAGTTTTAAAATCAATTTAAATTATGAGTCATATTTTTATTTGGAATTAACTTTTACAATGGGAAAATGATAGGCCAATTTTAAAGGAAAAAAATGGAATTAGGCCAATTTTGTCAAAAATTAAGGAAATAGGTCGTTTTTGGAGAAAGAAGGCAAAAACACCTCCTATAAGGGATGTTTTTAGCTGACGTGGCAGGAGAGAGGGTGAAAGCTTTTTGCCCCAGCTGAAACACAACCTCCACGAAATGTTTTTGAAAACTCATGACCCTAAACCTAAACCCTAACCTTAAACCTAGGAATCCCGGGATAAAATTTACATCCTATCCCTTCTTTTACATTGAAGAATATGAATCTTTAAAAACTAAAAAAAAAAATTTCTTTTTAGAAGAGTTTTTTTGATTTTTCATGTCCAATCTTTCAGCATTTTGAAATTATGTTTCATTTGATGGTAGAGGTTCTTATAAAATGAAGACATTCTGCGAAGAGGTTTTCATAGTTAAACTTCGAGCAGATTGTCTTTATAAGAAGATACGTATAAGGAGAAGATTGTTAATATTAAAAATCTAAAGTTCAAAAATTGAATCAACAAAGTAAATTAGTTTAAGTAAGCGTCCTTGTTTGAATTGGGATAATGAGTACTTATTTTTCTATGTAAGGTTTTCGTTTTAAACATGTGAAACAAACTTTTTGGGCGATGATGAGTAGACAAATTAGAGTAATTATTTATTACGATGGTCAAATTTGTGACACGAAATTGGGTTTGTTTTTGTATCAGCCCAATCTACAGAATTGGCTTTCAACCGAAGCATAAAATTGAACGAGCTTTGGTCCGGTCAATAATTAGAAAGAAAGTGTCGACTTCAAGCTGGAAGAGAATTTCAAGCTTGAAATATAGATATCTAACGTCATTGAACCCTGTTAGATATGATATATTTGAGCTCAAAGGCGACATAAATGTTGAGGCAATACTCGATACACATTGCTTTAGTGAAAATGCTATACTAGAGTTATATGTCCATTTTGTCGATGTCGAGGAAGGTGGTTCGAGTACGACAACAGTTCCAGTAAATTTGTTTCAGGAATAGGAAGCAGAAAGTCCAACCACACGGTTGTGCGGTGGTTTCAGAATATTGTTAGAAAGCTCTTATTAGGAAATGCTGGAATCATCAATGGGAAGGCATTCCTCAATTTCAGTTCTTGATTTCAACTTTGGCGTACAGTTGGTGTAACCTCCCCAACTCGACCTAGACATTATAGCCACCGATGTGACTAAATGACCCTACCGTACTTTGAAAACCTTAGTTACTCTCTTTTAAGAAAAAATGCAGTTTACTCTTGTGTCAATTTGAAAAAAGTTCATTTTATAAGTGAACCGTTCTTAAGTCATTTTCTTAGAGATAGCGAGGTTTTAGAAAAAAAAAACATGTTGCGCATCATTTCATCCAAAAAAATTCTAACAAATTTTGTTGCAATGGAAAACTTAGTTTATGAAAAATTTTAGTTAAGTCAAGTATCATGCATTGTCCGATTTTAGAACACATATTTAAATCCAATCAATGATATGAGTATGCATGCATAAAACCCCAAAATAAAGAAAAACCCAAACCACAGTCCAAATACAAATAAACCTTAATAAAATTTTAAGCAAAAGAAATGTTTAGTCTAAAGTCCATCGTATGTCCACATGCCGAGTTCATTTCTAGTCTTGAGCATTACTTGAGATGTTTGAAACTATGGGGTGAGCCAACTAGTTCAGTGTGAGTCTAAAACAATATAAGCACTCAATTAATCATGCGGACAACAAACACCAATTTAATATAACACAAAACATAGCATAAATCATTATCATTCGAGTGTGACATGGACATAATACAATGCAAAATTATTCCTAGCCAACCATCCGTTACACTCCACGAGTTCCTGAGAACCTGTCTGCCAATCTCCAAACTGTGCCAAATGTGGTTAAACCACAATTATAAACAATGCCGTTATACTACCAATCATTATGCGATATAATCACCTTCTCTCCATTACTCCCGGTTCAGTGTATTGACAACATTAACGTGGACTTAATCTTTCGCCGCTATTCCACGAAACTCCTCTGTCATCCATAATATCCCACCCCATGCACATGCATTATATCATACAGGATGCAAACAAGTAAATGTTTCTATTACAATTACATTTCAGTGGCATGCTTTACACGCCTTCATTATATCATTCATTTCCATTCAGTGGTAACACTTATCAAGCATTCAATTTCACAATCAAATCGGTGAAATTCGATGAAATTCTAACATGCCTCAGTTTCATAATCATTTTATAAGCAATTTAACATGCTACAAAATAAATTTTCTAGTGCATGTATAACAACTTTCAATTAATTCGTTCCATGGCATCTCACTCATGTATACAATTCGAACTTTCAAACTTTCATTCCATAATAACACATGGTATAAAGACAACCAACAATATTTAATAATCAACCAATCATGTTATATCATATCATTTCAAAACAAGCAGTTTTGCATTCACATTATTTGTTAAGGCTCGAAATGTACCTGGTTCGACCACCTTTTGAATTACTTATTTAGTAATTTAATCAAGCTTATCCAACAAGCTTAATTACCACATTAAATACTAAAATACTTATTTAACATTTATTTTAGTAATTTAGAACCCACACCTTAATTTCGAAAATTACAACGCTAAATTATAAAATTCATACTTCTGCTCCTAAGCCTTAGATGAGCCTATATCCAAAATCAACACTTAATATGATAATATAAGGTTAATGACCAGACTTAAAACACCCAAAGGGGTTCGGCTTAAGCAGTGTTACCAACATGAATTTTCATATTCAAATTATCAAGCGAACTTACACTGTATTGATACGAAATGCGAGTGTGAACAATATCTGCAGTCACTGTTGATCCGAGACATTTAAACCAACACTTAAACATAGTTAATACCAAAAAATTAGTATCTAAAAACTGCCATTCAGACTTTAAAGCAATCCACCAAAGCAAAAATTATTAAAAAAGTGAAACAGTGCAAGATCTTGCATAAATCTACAGTTTGCACTACCATTACCTAGATCAGAGTTGTTGGATGATCATTTTGGTTAATGACTCAATTAGGAACATCTAAATCAGATCAAAGCAGGGGGAAAAATCCAAAAACTTACAATAGTAGAGGCAACAACTTAAGAGAAACAACAATCCCAAAATAGTGATGTTCTAAGGGGGTGGCAACACCACTTAAGACGACAAAAAGACAGATCTGGGGCGACACAAGGAGGGATAATATAACCAGTAAAGTGGCTGGAAAATAAGGGTAAAAGCTTAGCAAAAGGGAGCAACACAACAATGGTGAAATCCTAGAGAAAAGAAGAAAATTTAAGAGAAAAATGAGAGAGGAGAGGAGCGGTTAGGGTTTAAAAAAAAGACTAAAAGCTGAAAAATAAGTGAAAAAGTGGTATTTATACTTAGGTTACTAATCTTGGGTAGCACAAAAATAGGGGGAAGGAGAAAAATTAGCAAAATTAAGCTATTTTGTAAGGGAAAGGAATTGAACTCGAATCCTTGATCTAATTACACTGTTTACTTATTTTCTTTAAACCACTAAGCCAATTACTCATCCTTGGAACACTTTTATAACCTTTAAACCATAAATTTGGGATGTTACAGTCGGGGTTAGTTGGTAACCCGAACTTGGAAACCTCGGCTCAAAATTCTGTGAGTGCTTTTAATTTCTACTTCAGAACACCGATGTTCTATGCTAGAAACACTTATGCATGTATGCCATCAAGTTACACGAGTGGCAAATTCACAAGTAATATTGGTTTTAACATAGAGTTGACGAGAATAGATAATATGCTCCTTAGAATACGCACCGGCGAAGGGTTATCTAAGTAGGTTAATAGTGAAGAGGAATCTAAAACCGATGATCCAATCTGAGAGTCTAGGCCAGATGGTTCAAAAATTGCCTTATTTTTTTTAACTAGAGGCTGTTCCTACTTAACTAGAATGGAGTGGTTCTGAAGATGAAGGTTTGGACAATGCTAGAGGAATACATCCAGATTTTACGACATATGCACCTCCATCCCACATGCTTAATGTCAACCTTGATGCTGAAAATGGGTTAGAATTTCTAGAACTTCCTTATGGAAGACTAAACCATGCGAGTTCCTTTAGAAAATTCGAAGATATACAAGTTGGAGTGGAATTTTCCTCCAAATAAGCTTTTGTTGTTGCAATGAAATGGTATAACATAAAGTATGGGTCAACTTCTATGTTACAAAATCGCTAGCCAAAAAATATGAGGTGAAGTGCACAATGCATGATAGTAGATGTCTAGGGAAAGCAGAAGACAATGGAAAAGATGCATAACGGGTGAGATAAATCATATAATGATTTGTGGCAATGGTTGAAAGTACTGAATGAATATCTTCCAAGTATCATCAATCTTGTGAAGTTCATCGAGCTCCTGGGGTGAGGGTAGAATATTTTGAACAAACCCAAACTACCGCATCACTTAGTCAAATTCATGCATCTCAACTATTGCAAAACTATCAATAGCACTTTGACATGCCAAATATTGTGATTTGTCAAAAATTTGACTGAGATACATTCTTGTATTCTCGGATCAGAGTATGACATCCATTCAAACTATAGTCTAAAATTATAAATTTTATTACGTACCTAATATTAAATTTCAAATCCTTACATAATTATTATATAATTGAAAATTTTAAAAACTAACATTGACTTCTGAATATTGATCTAACAATAAGCATATATCTTCGAGGTCGTTTGGTATACCCTCAAGACTTGCATCATTGTTCCACCTATTCAAATAATATGTTATTTTAAAAATATAATAGTAAAAAAATAATATGATAACTACATTATTAAATGAAGCTTACGTTATTACAAGTGGGAATTAATAAGGAAAGTTTACTTGGGGAGGTAAAAATGGTAAGCAATACTATTTCCATGACTGAAGAAGGAAAATACAACCAACAATTTTAATTTTCTGTGCTTTAGTTCCCCAACACATCTTTCGGTACAATGTAGTCAATATATCTGATCCCCAACTGAGTCGCTCGACTTCTTTTAAGTTGATTGGTTGTAGGAGCCACCTTAAATGTACCAAATTTTGATATTTATCTAGCATTAGAAGACCCTTGATCAACCTCAGTATGAATGCTTGAGAGAATTGTTTTATTTCAATTACACTAGAAGAGTTGTAAAGATGTGGGAAATTTATCTGGCTACCACTAAACTTGTCCGGCACCTTGCCTAATAGTTGGTGGTAAATTGCGCTCCAATTGCCAACATGCACTACCATTATAATAACTGACCCATCAATTGGTAAACCGAGTTGTAATGCCACATCCTTAAGTGTAATCATACACTCACTACACGAAAGATGTAATGTGTGTGTCTTGGGTCTCTATGTAACACCCCATTATAGGTACTAAAAGTAACATGTTTTAACCTTATTCTTAATGCGTTTTGGGGTGATTATTCGATGTTAATGGTGAATTTTATGCTCCTAATCCTTTAAATTCATGTTTTTATACTTAGGAGAGCATTTGGGAGTCAAAGGAGTGAAAAACAAGCGAAAACCAGAAAATTAAAGCAAGTTATAAGAGCCACACAGGCTGACCCCTTCAATACGGCCTGTACACATAGCCGTGTGAGTCATAAGGGCTACCGTACGACCATGTGGAAAATCGTTTTGATTTCACGAATTACATTCCAAACAGTGGAAAAACTTAATTTTCAGGGTTTTTCGGGCATTCTAAAACCCATATATGACAAAAAAAGATGATAGGAGAGACTTGTCATAGAATATTCAAGCAAACAAGTCGAAAAACACAATTGAAGCCAATTCTAAAGCAGATTTACATCAAGATTGAAGATTCTTTTTTGATTTCTTTGGAGGTTATTATGAGTTTCTTTGTTTCTTATGGTTATACTATGTTTTAGATGTTTTTATTTGCATGTATGAACTAATTTTCTAAATACCTGGAGAGATGAACCCTATGATGAATTCTGTCGTTTGATTTTTATTTTACGCAATAAAGACTTAGATCTTGTTCTTAATTATGTGTGCTTAATTTTTGGTTTAATGTTTCTAGATTATTGATCTATGTTTGGTGTGCTTAAATTTGGAGAAGGAATAGACCATATTTAAGAGTAGATCTAGCGGAATTGAGTGGAGTTACATGCAATCCTAGAAATAGGATGAGATAAATCTACTGAATTAAAGTCAAATCTAATAGGGGAATCTATAAATCGAGTTAATGTGATAATAGGGGTTTTAATTAGAAAGAAATTTCAATTAATCAACCTAGAGTCAGATGCTCTTATTCTTAAAGAGAGATATTAGCATAATTTTGGGATTTCTACGGATCAAGATACTAAGTGAAGAAATTGCATAATTTAGATTGATAATGACAGATGAAGTTTAGGTGAATTCTTTCCTAGGTTATTTCGCTTATTGGTTATTAGTCGATTATTTTCTTATGTTCGTAGTTAATTAATTTAGTTTATTTTAGTTATCAATCAATCACTCCAATTATTCGGTTAAATAATAGAAAGATAGTAATTATTAGTACTTTTAGTCCTCGTGGGAATGATATCTTTGCTCACCGTAGCTATTGTAACGCTCCAAAATTTAAGTCTCTAATTTTTGTATGATTTGTCACAAATTGCTTGTTTGCTTTGATGGCTAAGTGGTTTCGGTGTGTATGGGAGTGTTTGAGAAGCCTGAGTTTAAGTCTTGACTTTTGCAGAATTTTTAATTTTTGCTCTTAAGTGAATCTGGACATAGGCATGTAGGCCTTATAAATATTAGTGTTGGTTTTATGTCACAAGCTTGTGGTATAGTGGCAAGGTGGTGTGTGAAGTTCCCTTGAGGTCTGAGGTTCAAGTCTTGGGTTGCGCAATGGAGTATTTATTTTGCTGCTTGAGCTGGGTAGGTGGTGGGGTTGGATTAGAATACTGCTTATGGGAGTTTGAACTGGTCATGGAGGGAGTTGGGGAGGATTAGATGGAGAAAATCAAGGAGGGATAAGGGGAGGGATTTTAGGAGAAAATCAAGGAGTTTGTGGGAGAGGAGTAGTTGTGTGCCGTATGGAGTATGCTTGTGCCGAATTTGGTCTGTGGCACTGAGATAATCGGCTTTGTTGAAGTTGTTTTTCCTCTGCTAGTGTGGTTTCGGCCAGTGTCGCGTCTTTGTTTCTCTGCTTCTAGGTGCCATTTTTGTTAGTTTGGGGTACCTCCCGGGTTGTTTTTACCTAATTTCTTTTTGGCTGAACACACTCTCCTCCCTCATCTTTTCTTTTCTTCTTTCTTTTCTGTTTCTTCTTCTCTTGTTGCCAATTTTTATCCTTCTCTTTTCCCTCTTCTTTACTTTGTGTGCCGAATATTTTTCCTCTTCTCCTTTTTCTCCATTGACTGAATAACCTTCTTTTACTGTTTGTGATTTCAACCTTCTTTTATTCTTTTTGACCGAGACATATCTCCTTTTTGTTTGAGTGTGGTGTAGCCGAACATTATCATTCGTAGTATCGTTCTCTACATCTTTCTCTGCTACTTCTTGCGGTTCCTGTGCTGCAGGGTTCTGATTATCAGTAAGTGGTTACACTCCTCTCTTGTGTAAGTCTGTTCTCTTCTTTTCCTTATCTTAAAACCAAATACCCTCCTTTGTAATCTTTGATTACCAACTACTGATGCTTTCTCTTGATGTGCTGCTTGTTGCGGTATTAAGGTTTTCCACGAGGAGTGGTGCAGTGTAAGCGTTGTAAAGTCGTCGAAATCACTCTTTCATTCCTCGATCAAGGTAGGTAGGCTGGTCTTCTTTTATGAGATTGTCGAATGTTCTATGGTTCTGCATATGATCATGTGTGGATTTCAACCGCTTGATTAAACAATATTGTTTAAAGAGATTGTTATATTGCAGATATCTGTCAACAAGTTGGAAGTCAATCTTCATCGGTTGTAAAAGTGGGCTAAGCCATTTTTGTTAGTCGAGGCAAGTATTAGTTTAGTTTTGATCATGGATGTAAAAGAAGGAGATTAGTCCTATTGTTTAGCGATTAATGGAAAACGTGTTTGAATGCAGATTTTAGGTGTTCGTGGATCTAGGTGCGCCTTCGCAATCAAGTGTGTAATCACCCACTGCCACCGTAGATTGGTGAAAAACCGAAAAGCCGTAAACATGGCGTTTGAGACCATACGGGTGTGCGATCGCTCAAGTGGTAAGCCCAACTTGCGACTCAATGGGTAAAATTACCGAAATACCCTCGAAGGGTAAAATTACCGAAATACCCTCGAAAGGTAAAATTGTCGAAATACCTTCGAAGGGTAAAATTATCAAAATGCCCTCAAAGGGTAAAATTACCAAAATACCCTTGAAGGGTAAAATTATTGAAATACCCTTAAAGGGTAAAATTACTGAAATACCCTTGAAGGGTAAAATTATCGAAATACCCTTGAAGTGTAAAATTACCAAAATACCCTCGAAGGGTAAAATTATTGAAATACCCTCAAAGGGTAAAATTACCGAAATACCCCCAAAGGATAAAATTTCTGAAATACCCTCGAAGGGTAAAATAACTGTTATACCCCTAGGAGATGAATGAGTGTATGACTGGTTTACTCTATGTTATATATATGACTGTTACTGAGTATGACATACTGCATACACGTATGATTTATGACATGACATACTGCATAGGGTTGGAATTCTAATATAAGGGAAGTATACTATACTGGTGGCTTTGCCACATATACTGTTACTGGCAGCCTTGCTGCGTTACTGTTACTGGCAGCTTTGCTGTGTCATTATTACTGGCAGCTCTACTGCGATATTGGTGTGTTGGCTGGGTGGGTCAATTTTATCCCCACATAGTGTGTTGGTGGTACGGAGTGGTGTGTTGGCTGGATTGGGATGGGTTGCATAACTGTATTGGACTGATTACTGTATTGGGCTAGGGCCCACTCACTGTTACTGTATCGGGCTTAGGCCCACTCCGTACTGTTACTGAATAGGGCTCAGGCCCAGACTGTTACTGCATGTTGTATGTGGACAGTTTGGTAGGGGATTACACACTGAGTTTCGAAAACTCACTCTCTCCTTTTAACTGTGTAGGTAATCCTCAGCCATAGACGATTCGGGGTTGCGAGGGACTCGGAGTGGCCACACAACTCGTGCTGATGTTTACATTTGTTTTTTTTTAATTTTATTAATTTGTTGGTTTTGTTTTTGTAATAAGGCCTTTAATTTGGGTTTTTATCTTTAATTGGGCTTTGCTTACATATTTTATACTGCTAGTTAGGTGAAAACGAATTTTCAAAATAATTATGGTTTTCAAAGGCATGGACTTTAAATGTTAGAGTTTTCAAATGCTTCCGCGTTTTAAATCATCTTAATATAACAATAGCAGTTAATAAGGCAAACATTTGGTTAAGTGTTCCGTTAAACATTACTAAAGAGGTTTCCAAACTTAAGAAATGAGTTTTATCAACAAGTTTAAGTTTTGAGAGACACTTCAATGTGACACACTAGATACGACCATAACGTCTAGGCTTGGTTTGCGGCGTTACAACTATACTAATAATTGATAGGTGAACTTGCCTTAGTCAGATTTTTAGTTAGTTTCCAATTTCATCACCCCATACCCGACCTAATCATTGAGTCCAAGTTACAAAGTGCCATATTAATTGCCGGAGCAACTACGATGAAATTACATTTGATATAAACCATTAAACTTTCAAATATAATTAAAACAGGTGTATAAAATGATATTGATCTTCCGTAATTTGATACATTAAATTAGGCTGTCCATTATACTTAAAGAACTATTCTCAAGCAATTTAGGTGTATTTTTGTTACTTTTTTCAATTTTTAGTTTTTTTCATTAATAAAGTATTTTTGTTAGTTTTATGCCTTTTTGAGACTCAAATTGACCAAATGTGCCATGGGGAACCTAACGTTATAATTGAGTTAGTGTAGGAAGTCGGTAATGGCCTAAACATGAAGAAATCATCTTTAGGAGGGGGTTTCAAGATATTGAGCCATGGAGGTTGTGATACTCCTAACAGTGTTGAAGTGAAGGACATTGAGGCCAACTCCAATGATATCATGATACTGAGGATGGGTATCGCAATACCATGACTCCCAAAACTCTTAATTACAATACTGTTTTAGGTATCGCGATACCGAAGTGCGATATCGCTACCTGACAAATGAAAAATTGCAGGGGCAATTTTATTTCTAAACAAGCTTAAGTCACTTTTTTTTTCATTTATGGGCATAATGGTCAATGTTAGGTTAAATATTAGTAGACTATAAATGTAACATCCTACACTCGACTTGATTGTTGGGTTCGAGCTATAAGATGTCACATTCATAGCCGGAGTGACTACGACTAATTTTATTCAACTTTAAACCATTGTAAGATTTAATTCAATCAAATGAACATTAATCATAATAACCAACCATTTACGAGATTTATATAAGCTTACAAAATCCGCTAGAACAAATCTGAGGTTGAATAGGGATCTAACATCCATCATATGATATCAAATTCAATAGGAGCATTCTCTTAAGAACAAACCAAACTAGACTTAACTAGGTACATGCCAACTTAGAATAAAAACAGAATATAAAAACGTTGATGAGTTCAGGATTGTTGACTAAATGCTAAAGTCGTAGTTCAAATATCTTGAATTATACCTAAACTGCGCACGAATAACAAGCAGTATGTTGAGCAATGGAATTCAACAGTATTTCTATGATTTAAATAACAAAATTTCAAGTTAAGAAAATTGTAACATCCAACTAATATGTCATTTATATCAAGTGGAAAACCAATTCATTTAGCATTGCAATAGAGGTGATCGATTCCAGTTATATGCCAACACCTATCGTAAAGCCTTTTTAAAATTCAATACCAATCATGAATCAACCATTCATATCCTTGACATTATAACAATCAATTCCACGTTCATTCTACAACAATAAACCATTAAACTCTCTTTCTAAAGTCAGTCGACTCATTCATATTCATTTCAGCCTCCCCTAAGGCTCGTTTCCAATTTATTCACACAGAAGTTCACGTATTTCCTTTATCATGATCCACACATATATATATATATATGCACAATTGATGCCATAAAATTATACTATTTCATTTCAATATCTTTTATCAAGTCGTAAACTCATACCAATTTCACATAACTCATTTCATTACATCTCAATCCAATATATATATTCACATTCAATTTCAGAATCACAATTCAATTCATCATCAACACATAATATCTCATGATAAATGTGTCTTATGAATAATATTAAACATGAACAAATAACTAGTTAGGAATATGTCATATTAACATGTCATTTCCCAAATTGAATCGTTGAATTTGTCACAATTTCGTACCAACCTTCCGGACTTATAAATCCAATTTACAAATTTCTTTCACATTAACAATTCTTTTCATTATCATTATAAATTTTTATATATTAAATCCCCATTAACTTGAATCAGACATGAATGGATACACAAATCCAACCAATACCCTAATTTGGCACCCAATGCCTCATTGGACAATTTCCAAAGAAAATAGATTGCGCCCAGCGCTTATTGGTATGACCGAAGTAAAAATTATGTCCAGCACTCTTCAAAACATAGTCAAAGTAACAATTGACACCCAGTGCGTCATCAAAACGTTCGAAGTAATTAGTTTGCACCCCGGGATCATTGGTATAACCGGAGTAAATGTTGTGCCCAGCATTCATCGGAACTTCCGAAGTAAAAATTGTGTCCAGCACTCATCGACACGTAGTCGAAGTAACCATTTGACACCCAGTGCCTCATCGAAACGTCCGAAGTAATTAGTTTGCACCCAGTGCTTATTGGTATAACCGAAGTAAATGTTGTGCCCAACACTCATCGAAACGTCTGATGTAAAAATTGTTCCCAGAACTCATCGACACATAGTCGAAGTCACCATTAGGCACCCAGTGCCTCATTGGAACATCCGAAGTAATTAATTTGCGCCCAGCTCTCATCAACATATAGTCGAAATAACTCTGCCTGAGCAATTAATAGGGTAATCATTTATCCAATTCCCTTATAAGATTAATTCTCATTCTATCGATCTCAATATCATCAATATCATCAATTCATCACTCATCATCAATTAAATTTTATCTTATATCTCAATAATCAATTAAATTTCACACCAATATGATTCGATCAATCATAATCAACTATTAATTCATTTGTAGTTCTTCTATTATTTTTCCTCCTCCTCCTCTCCATTCCACTTCCTTTATTTACGAGTATTTGCACAAAAATCTTTAGCCTTAGTATGATATGCTTTTATGTAACATGAATTATCCTTTCATTATTTATACATATACTTTTAATAAAGTTGTCTTCTTGAGTAGTATTCACTAGATTATTTATATCCGGACCTACCGAATTTGAAAGTAATATTCGCTTTTTGTTTTTGAAACTAGACTCAATGAACTTTTTACCAAAAAAATTTCAAAATTTATTTCAAAGTTTATTGATACCATTTTTTTAATACTTCCCTTGTTCTACAACTAGGTAGCTTTTACTCTTTTTCACTAAAAATTAAATATCTTTCAGTACAAGTCTCATACTATGTTGGCGTTTGTTTTATTTGAAAATAAATTCATTAAGATTTTAGGCATATATATATCATCTCCTAAACATTTTTGTACAATTTATAATGATTTTGATATTGCCTCATAAAATGTATTATATCTTATAATCTAAAATTTCATTGCTTTCACTATTGCTTTTATGCAAAATTAAACTCGATAATATTTAGTTTCATATTTTATTAAACCTTTAACTCGATTCCTACAATTTTTGGTGAATTTTCAAAGTCGTACTACTAGAGCTGCTCATGGGCCGGGCGGCCCGACCCAGCCTGGTGGCCCACTCGAAATTTGGGAGGGTTCGGGTAAAAGTATAGGCCCAAAATATGGGTTTGAGCAAAAAACGAGGCCCATTTAGAAAACAGGCCGGGCCTCGAGCACCACTTTTTTGGCCTGGGACCGGCCCGAATATATAATAAATAAATATTTTTTATTTTTAAAATAAAGTTTTAGTGTTTATTAAAAAAATGGGCCGGGCCTGGACAAAATTTTAGGCCCATATTTCGGGTCGGGCCGGGCCCGGGCCTAAGATGCGAGCCGAAATTTTTTCTGGGCCCCACCCGAACCCGGCCGGACCCGACCCATGAGTTCCTCTACGTACTACCATTGATATCCATAAAGTGTTTAGTGAAACATTTTATTCTTCCATGATTTGATTAAGTTTTTCTCATTTCATTATATTACATACCACATTCCAACCAAATTCAATGTCAAAACATATAACCATTAAGTTACACAAATTCTTATTTTTGTTCAAATTAGTCATCTAGTTCGATAATAAATCTCAAACATAACATTTTAAACTTAAATAATCATTTTCAGTTTACCTTGGTGTCATACTTTACAAAACAAAATAAATATACTTTACTAGATTATTTATATCCGAACCTACAGAATTTGAAACTAATATTCGCTTTTTGTTTTTGAAACTAGACTCAATGAACTTTTTACCAAAAAAATTTCAAAATTTATTTCAAAGTAAATTGATACCAGTTTTTTTAATACTTCCCTTGTTCTACAACTAGGTAGCTTTTACTCTTTTTCACTAAAAATTAAATATCTTTCAGTACAAGTCTCATACTATGTTGGCGTTTGTTTTATTTGAAAATAGATTCATTAAGATTTTAGGCATATATATATCATCTCCTAAACATTTTTGCACAATTTATAATGATTTTGATATTGCCTCATAAAATGTATTATATCTTATAATCTAAAATTTCATTGCTTTCACTATTGCTTTTATGCAAAATTAGACTCGATAATATTTAGTTTCATATTTTATTAAACCTTTAACTCGATTCCTACAATTTTTGGTGAATTTTCAAAGTCGTACTACTAGAGCTGCTCATGGGCCGGGCGGCCCGGCCCAGCCTGGTGGCCCACCCGAAATTTGGGAGGGTTCGGGTAAAAGTATAGGCCCAAAATATGGGTTTGAGCAAAAAACGAGGCCCGTTTAGAAAACAGGCCGGGCCTCGGGCACCACTTTTTTGGCCCGGGACCGGCCCGAATATATAATATATAAATATTTTTCATTTTTTAATTTTAAAATATTTTAAAATACTTTTTTTATTTTTTTATTTTTAAAATAAAGTTTGTGTTTATTAAAAAATGGGCCGGGCCTGGACAAAATTTTAGGCCCATATTTCGGGTCGGGCCGAGCCCGGGCCTAAGATGCGAGCCGAAATTTTTTCTGGGCCCCACCCGAACCCGGCCGGACCCGACCCATGAGTTCCTCTACGTACTACCATTGATATCCATAAAGTGTTTAGTGAAACATTTTATTCTTCCATGATTTGATTAAGTTTTTCTCATTTCATTATATTACATACCACATTCCAACCAAATTCAATGTTAAAACATATAACCATTAAGTTACACAAATTCTTATTTTTGTTCAAATTAGTCATCTAGTTCGATAATAAATCTCAAACATAACATTTTAAACTTAAATAATCATTTTCAGTTTACCTTGGTGTCATACTTTACAAAACAAAATAAATATATGATTCAATTTATAGAAATACAAATATAATATGAATTAGCTTAGTAAGGTCCATAAGAATATACCTGACAAAAATAGCAACACGCAAAATGTCGAGGCCTAATCTGCCAAAAATTGACTTTTCCTCAACTATACCCCGATTAGCTCAAATCTCTATCTATAATATAATTAATTTGAATTTATCAATTTCAGACATCTCCAAAACAACCTATTATAATTATATATTAATTCAAATATATTTTTTCAATGTTCTCTAAAATTTTGCATTTTATTCAATTTATTCTTTAAAACCGAAATGATTATATCTTTCAAATTTGAGCACCAATTTTTTTATAAAAGATTTGAAATACATCCTATTACAACCCTCTACTAACAATAATTACAGAAAATTCATACTAATTTTGAAATATTTACACTTTGGTCTCTATGTTCAAAGCTAACAATTAAACTTTACAAATTAGTCTTTTTTTTACAAATCTAAGCTTAAGAATTAACCATTTAACATCAAAACTTCAAACATTCAACTAAAGTAATATCCTCAAATTTTAATAATAACAAAAATTACAACATGAATCAACTAACTTATAATATCGAGATTATGAAAATATAAAAATTACAAGAAATAGACTAAATTAAACATACCAATCGAAGCTTTGAACATCCTTCTCCAATTCTTTTTTTTTTCTTTCCCCCTGTTTGGACGATCTGCAGGATGGAAGAAACAAAATGTTTCTTTCCACCCACCACCACCCATTTAACTATTTCTTTCTTTCTTTCTTTCTTTATTATTATTATTATTGCAACAAACTTTACCACCTAACGGCACTAACCACTTTAGTGGTTAATTGCCACTTTAGTCCTTCCTATTTTTTCTAATTATAATTCTTTTATAAATGGCATTTTTACCTCTTATGCAATTTGGTCCCTATACTTTAATTAAACATTATGTAAACGAAATTACTTAACCAAGATTCAATATGCCTACAAATTAACTCCGTAAATATTATAAAAATATTTATGAGTTCGGTTTATGGAAACAAAGTCTCGATACCTCAATTTCCAAAATCTCTGACTTTAGAATCGATGCACTTGTACTTTAATTTTCTATCAATTAAACAAAATTACTAGACCAACTTTAATATGTTTCTATATTAGTCTCATAGCTATTAAATATGAATATCTATAAACACGTTTTGCGAAAATGACATTTCAGAACCATAATTTTTTACACCACCTGAAACCGGGTCGTTACAATAAATACTACTTTATAAGCTTTTGATTTAAAATTTTGTTGGCTGAACATTTTCTTCATAGTTTCATAGTTCTTAGTTTAGGTTTTCATTTTTTTTCTTTTCATTTTGTTTTTGTTGTAGTATTTTTATTTCTTCATTTTTTTTGGAACATTGTGGATGGATATGTATTAAACGTTCGCGCTTCATCGGATGTTTATCTATTAATGTGCATTTTCTCAACCTTATCTTTTATATTTTATGCCTACAATGTGTTTGTTAAAATGCTTGTATGGAATTTAAGTTTAATCACGTGTTGAATTGTTTTATTGGTTGATTGATGAATGAGTTACTTAGCTAAGTTATATCTATGCTTTGATTGGTTGTTTGTTCAAGTGTATTAAATTTCATATTACCCTAAAATTGACACCTTTAGTGGAATATTTAGATAGACGAGATCGATAGGAGACTCTATCGTGTAGGACTTTGATAAACTTGTGCCAAATAGTGAGGCCAAGAGGAGATCTATATGCCTAAATGAGACCAAGAGGAGAGCTTAGGTGGTATCTTCTAGTTTAGGAAGAGACCGAAAGGAGATTCCTAATTAGGAGTAGCAAACAATATAATCATCATAGATTTATTAGTTCAGTTAATAATCCATGAATCATTCAACCATCATTTCAATCCATTTGCATTATTTCTGGTAAAAAGGAAGAAAGTTAGTTTGATATTTTTATTTTTTAATTTAGACATAGCTCAAATCTTATTTTATTTGAACTTGCATTAATAATTTTTAACTTGATTAGATTAATAATTGCTTAACTTGTAATTAACTTGATAAACATATTTACCAATTTGACAATCCTTTGTGTTCGATCCTTGGAATACTCAAAGTGTACCATTGTAACACTTACAAATATTACAACTGACTTTTCAAACTTGCAGTAAAGTCGCTTTTAAATTATTAAATTGTGTTGATTCATAACCCCGGTACATGCATGTCGGGGTGCGGTCAAATACATATTCATTTCCAAGTCTTATACGAGCTTAAAAAAGCTCTATTGCTAACCCGAGTCAAATTAGGACTAAACTGTAATGTTTTCAAAATCTCGGGTTGATATCGCGACTTTGGGGGTTCCTCATCGCGATGCAACATACTGTTTTGGTCTCGTCGCAAGGAAAAACGCCCAACGTCACCACCTGATTTGAAAATGGCCAAATTGGCACCAATTTGCATTACCTAAAAATTTCATTCCATCAATACCATATTTCATCTTAACCAAATTGCCATTTCAAACATACATTTCTAACATGTTTCACTATTTATATGATCATTTGTAATCCATAATTTTTCTATTTCACAATTAACAATTGTGCAACTTCAAAACATTACCAAATGAACATATACTATTGAGTATGAACACAAGTAGTTCAACCTCTCATTTAAAGCAACTAGTTGCCAAATTCATCTATACCATCTAACAATTAACCATTTCTAACTCACCAATCTAAGTCTTAATATAACTTGAACATGTATTATGCAAAACCGACTCAACCTATGTACATGTCATATTTAAAAAAAAAATAGAATTACTCAAGCTTTGTTGAGTCAGGGATCACTTCCTGGATGCTAGTTCTACTACTCCCACTCTTGGGGATCTACTATACCTGCTCACAGAGAAAAAAAACCGTACGTTGAGTGAAAACGCTAAGTGGTATTTCCATGGTTCATGTCATAATAATACAAGTTTAATCAATGCATATAACTAATTCAAACTTAATTCACAACTAATTCACATACAATTTCATACCACAAACTTCCATTGTCATACTTCTTATACTTTTCATACCATTCCACATTATATTCTGCATATTACATTATCATTTCATACCACATTTGCACATATATACTTATTCAATTTTATACAACATTTTTATCCTATTTAAAAATCAAGTTCAGAAACAGTTTCTTTGCATAGTGAAAAATTAAAATTTTTGAAAACTGAGTTAGACTGTGATATTTATAGCAATAAACTCTTTAACAAAATCACACTTGTGTTTTCGACTAGACGAATCTTGTCGTTCCCAACTCTCAATCGAATGAACTTTTCCGCTATTCTTGTACTACGAACTGTTTCGAGTATAGGTTCGAACAAATTCGAATCAAACACAAAACTAAAAATCGTTTACTTTACTTTTAGAAGAAAGCAAATCACTCTTTAATAGAAATTGGTAGAATTGTTATTCCAAAAAATAGAATTTATACTGAGAAAATAAATTCTCACTATTTTCGGGCAAAATAACAATATCTCAAAGTTGTGTGTTTAGCCCTACCGGTGCCATCTATTTATAGGGAGAAGAAGTGGAAACCTTGTTGAATTAGTGGAAGTGTATTTCAATAGAAAAAATAAATCCTAGTCTAAGTAGGATTAGGGGGCGACAACCCTAGTTAAATAATACTAGGGTTTGACGTCCCTAGCATTAACATGAGGGGCTTTTGAGCCTCTCCTGTATCTGTCCAATTATAAGTACTTCTTGAAATTTTAACTCAATACTTTATAATTTCAATCCAACCCAAAACTTGTTTTTCTATTTCCCAAAATAAACATCATAAATTAATTTAAATAAATTAATTTCCCAATTAAATAATTTTCTCAACCCGATTCTAATTCTTTTAAAATCATGACAACTTTACCATAAAAGAGTCATGACAACTCTCTCTAATGATATACCATTACGAAAGAAACTTGATCAGTGCTCGTCCAATAAGCTTGTCCTAAGTGTGTTACCCTCATAGATTATCTTTAATCTCTTTGAGATAAATCCATTCTCCCAATATGATCCTATTTTATCTCATGGTAACCATTATATCTTAATTCATGAAAATCTAATTACTATCAAACAGTAATCAAGTTATTCATCACAAAAACGAATGACCCATGACCATGTTTACTTTTCATCTACCATGTAATTCCAATGAGAGGATATCATTTACCCATATCTCGGGCTATGAATTCCACTATTGTGAATGATACTACATACTGCAGAAGTCGCATACCTAACGACTAGCTTTCGGTTCCTATCTATTGAAACTCGAGATTTTACTTACATCAAAGTATACGAGTCTTGCATACATAGTTTGTCATCCACTTAGGATTAGAGTATGCCACACTTTGAACGTCACAAGTAAATAAATCTAGAATCATATTTAGGATCTTTTCTTATTGGGCCTAGTTTGATGTACTATCAGTCCAGTCAGTTACATCTATATCTTTATCTTTTGGGAGTCATTCGCTCCAATGCCCAAGGCAAAACTTCTCCCAAGTAGACTTGATTGACGACATATTAGTCTTCGAATTGGTTTGATCATTTTTTATTAGACTAAGGACATATTTAGGTTCGTCTACTAATACAAGCTGTCTTTCAGTATTACAATCCAACCATGTAATACCACTTAGTGTTAGTTTAAACATTAGACAACTAGTGAACCAATATTTTCTTCTATTTTACGCTGCATGAAAAAACCATACGAGCACATTATACAAAGTATATTAATATACTTCATGAATATTTTTTATTAACCAATCTATTCAAAAAAATTAAAAGTGTACATAGACAAAAATACTACACTTAGGGCACCAAATCCAACAGTCAACCACTTGCCCTAGTGAAGTAGATGAGTCATGTTTCGCATTCTTATATTCTCTATATGTTTCTCAAAGAACTCTCTTACTAGTAGAGTCTTGGTAAAACAAATCCCTAGGGTTTGTCCTTATTGGAAAATCAGGTTTAGAAAATGTAGAATAAAATAAATTTGAAGAAAAATTTGAGTTATAATTTTTTTTCCAAACTAGAATTTGGTTGTGGTATCTAAAGTAATAAAAAGTTAATCAAAATTGTACCTTTTCGATTCGTCTAGGATGAACCCTTTGATTGAGTAGTCTTCTCTGCTATCATCAAGATCATGTTTGTTGAGTGTGGACTCGCTTCGAATAAAAAAAATTTCCACAAAATTACCAGTAGGGCAATTTCATAATTTCTTAAAACTTTGGGTTCAAGTTATAAATAAAAAATATATCTAGAAATATTCTGCAACAATTTCTTCAGAGAATTTTCTTTCTACGACTTTCTCTTAAATTCAAGTGTGTGAAAAATAATAACTCAATGCTCTCTTTATATAGGAAGAGCTTAGAGAATTCAACTATGATTAAACTTAACACTTTAATATTAAATTAATATAATACTTGCCAAGATAAATATTAGACTAAATTTAATATTAAATCTATTGAATTAATAGAATATTTATCTATACGATAAATATGAAATTAAACTTAATATTAAGATAATCACTTTAATATTAAATTAATAAAAATACTATTAGGGTAAGTACTAAACATTACCAGTAGAAGTGAGATTCCTCCACCGCTCAACCGTTGAAGGACCACTCGTCAGCCACCGAAATGCTGCTGTCACCGGCACCGTCATGTCCAATGGTGACATTGCAAGTGCGACACCCTTACGGCACCTTGAGCCGATTCGGTCCAGGCCAGTGATGGCCTGGCTGGTCCGGTCCTACCATCAGTTGGACCGTCAGCCCAGTTTCACATACCATCCCCGGTTTCACCAGTTTTTAGGTTTCAATCTCAGTTTTGGGTTTTTGGGCCCAATCTTCGATTTTAGGTCCAATTTTCAAGTACAATTGTCCATTGGGCCAATTTTTTGACTTGAAAATTAATTTTCAAAAATATCATATTAATTTTAACTAATTTGATTTATTTAATTTTACTTGATCAAAATTAATTTTCCCAAAAAACACTAAGATTTTCCAAATTACTTTTTCAAGAAAATTATTTTATCAAATTGTCTAGTTGAACGATTCTCACGACTGCTTAGTTTAATTCCATATCAAATAAATCAATTCAGTTAAATTATTTCCAAATTCATAGAATTTTCTTCTGATTTAAATGCAGTTCGATTGAGCTTTTGTTAAGCTAGAGGAGGGACCAATCAGACATATACAATTAGGCTCGAGTAATTGCAATTATGTTTAGAAGCATAGTTCCGGTAAGTCGCAATTTACTTAATCATGGAGTCAGTCCACAAGAAGTACCATGATTGAAAACACCTTATTGTATACTCTTTACGAAAGCAATTCATCCAACTTCTTTGTCCAATGACCTCGTCATGTGTGTGTTACCTTCATATGATATTTTGATTCCTATGAGTTAAATCTGTTCACTCAATGAAATCCTATTTTATCTCATTGTCACCATTGTGTATTCTTAATAATTAATATGATCACTGTCAACAAATAACTGTGATAAACAACTCGTTCCATATTTATTAAGCAACTCGTGGTCACGTTCCATTTTTATCAATCCACACAATGCCAATAAGAGGATATCATTGACTCTTTAATCGACCTATAAATTCCATTGTTGTTAGTAAATCCATGCCATAGACAAGTCATGTACCTAACATATCGACTATAGGCTCGATCATCTTTAAAGTTTAAGCCTCCACTTATATAAAAGCACATGAGTTACATACGAATAGTTAATGACTAACTCAAGATTTAGGTAAATCACACCATGAACGCCAAACGTGAATTAATTCACAAACGGATTAAAAATTAATTCATCTCTACCCATGCAGTCAACTGTTTCGATAACCAAGATAAGTCATCTCCCAAAATGGAATTGTAGACGTCATAATAATCCTTCTAAGTATTTGAATAAAATGCTCATTTTGTTTCCTTTACAGGATTACAGACTTGTTTAGATTATCTACTAAAGTAAGTTGTATTCCTCGCAATGTAAGCATTCTTACAGTGCCACTTATCATAAGTTTGAGCTTAGACAATTAATAAGCTAATATTTTCTTGTCACAATTTTGCTATGTATGCAGAACATGAAAGATAGAAACACGAAATGATAAAATAGTAAAATGTGAAATTAACTTTATTTATTTATTTATTTATCGTTTAAATACATAGAAAAAAATTACATGTTTACTACAATATGAGTACATTTTCCAACAATCCTCAGATGTAATCTTTTACTACATCCACTATTTCTTCAAACACTACTGTCTCTCTTATGATACTTTCTATCAATATGTTTTGTCCTTATGTGGTTTCTATGGGTTTTAGCTATATTCACACTGTTATAGTTGTTGGGACTGTCAGTACACCCCGTGGCACAGCAAAAAAATTGTTCCGGCGATCCACAACCATGGATCCATGTACGAGGAATGAAACAGGTTGGAATAGGGTTGAAGATAAAAGGATGTTACTGATTCGATGTTGATTCCAAGCCACAACGAAAAATGTTCCAACCTTTACGTAGTCCACCTAGTCAACTACGAACAAAAAATAACAATTTAAGAAAGAATTCAAAGACGACTGCTAGACCTTATTTTTTTTCTTGGTAACCTTAACACTCTAAGGGATTCCTTGCCATTTTATTCTCTTTGATATCATATCTCAGAAAATAAAAATGAGATTATTCTTTCCAAAAAAAAAAACTTTCCATGTCCTTTTATATTTTGACTGAAATTATTTTAACTGTTTATATTAATAATTTTGGTAATATATATAATTAATATTTTGTATGAATTAAATTCTTATATTAATTTTATTTATGTTCTTTATTTGTGTACAACAAGTTTGTACATATAATGTGTTTAATATTTAACTATCAAATTAAACTAATTCAACAATTAATTTAATTCATGTCACAGCTAAATAGAATACCAAATGTATTTTGATTCTGTTTTATTCTACCATAGGGTGTGACCCTGTAGGATCTTGTAATGTTGGTAGTAATACTAGAACATTTCTAACATTACAAGCAATGAGTGACACCTAGCAATGCAACATTCCTACCCAAGTTACAAGAAGTCATGATTGGACATAACCTTTTTATGATAATATTTTCATCTATTATATCCTCTTATCCTTAATATCTAGATTGGACACAAGTCATGGAATATTCACACTTGTATATTCTAATATCATATTTCTTGATTTTCTAAGTAGACTACAATAAACAAATAAGTGTGATATTTCATATCAAATTATTCGAGCATGGCCATGCATTTCTAGTCTCACTCCACCAAGAGGCCTAAGATATTGGTCCCATTATGTAGGAGGGATAAATCCTATCTTGATCAACCATATCCCACTACATGGATTGTGGTATATCCAACATCAATCTTTATAGTACAAATTTTTACGGTAGATGTTTGATTATATCAAAATATATGACTCACGATGTTGGGACAATGATGGTCTCAAGTCTGAGGATCATATACATAGTTATCACTATGAGTAATATTGTGACTATTACATAATAATCCAAGAAACATACTCATAGCGAGTCAGTCCAATATGTTGTTCTCTAACACATACTCATGTATTGATTTTGACATCCCTGTGTCAATGACAACTTTTTTTCATCAATCAACTACACATTAGTCTCAATGCATTATTGTTGTCCAAGCCCACAATAATACTTGACTAAGGACCTTTTAAGAATAACAATATTTTCTTAGGACTTTATTACAATTCAGTTTATTTATATACACAAAAAAAGAAACTAAAATAATAATGGCAATACCTTATATTAATAAACAAGGTAAAACAAGTATGTAATTACAATCATATCATAATTGGTCTTTGGGCATGCTATAGCAATAGTGCCATAGTTTTTTCCATATCTCATATTCGGCCCTCCATATTGAAGTTACTAGTGTAACCTTGCTTGACACTTATTCACACTATGAACCCGCCATCTAGGATAGAAACACTTCCCAATGTCGGTTTCCTCGAATCTTGACACATTTAGAAGTTAGAATCAATATAACCGATATGAGTAAGATCTCCTTTAGAGTACAAAAGCATATAATACCTCATTCTCCATAAATACTTTAGTATATGTTTAATTGCTAACTAGTGTCTTGGTCCTGGATTTACCTGATATCGACTAACCAACCCCATTACGAAAAAGATATATGGTCGTGTGCATAACATAGCATACATGAGACTTCCCACTGTAGAAGCATAATGAACCTTTCTCATGTTTTTTTCTTTATCCCATTGTCTTAGGACAATCCTCCAAAGATAGACGAAATCCCAATACAAAAGGTTGATTTTCTTTCTTCGAGTCAATCATTTGCATAATGTTCTAGTATATTGTCTATGTATGAAGCTTGGGATAGTGCTATCACTTTGTTCTTTTGATCCCTTAGGATTCAAATTACTAGAACAAATTAGCTTTTCCCAAGTCCTTCAGGCTAAGCTGTTAGGTTAACCATAGTTTAACCAAAGATAATGTCCCTACATCATTCCTAATGAGTAGAATGTCATCGACATAAAGATCAAGAAAGACCACTTTTCCATTCCAATACATTTAGGCAGAATGTGGAAAATAGCCCCTTAACATTTGACTGTTTGGTCATTTTGGGCCTTTATCTTTTTTTTGGAGCACTTTAACCCTTAACATAATTTTGTGTCAAATTGATCCATTTTTAATAGAGATGCTGACGTGGCTGTTAGTTGGCTAACGGTCAATATTAACCGCTGATGTGGAAGTCCAAATGTAATTAAATGCTGACGTGACCCTTTTTTATCTTATATGCCACATCAGCAAATGGTTTTGAAATTATTTTAAAATCATTATCATCATCATTTGAGCTTCAAATTTGGGGGTTCTATGATCTAACCTGAAGTGTAAATTCGCATTCACTAGCCAAAATGATATCGCATCATCGACATCGATTCCAATATCATAATATTTCCCATCCAATAACCATATTAAAAATGGGGTTAAATGTAACACCCCTAACCAATCTCTGTTGTCAAATTAGGGTTACAGAACATTACCGATCACTTGGAAAACATTTATCGACATAACATTCAATAATTTAATCTCATTCAAAATATATCAAACATAAGCATTTGGTCCCTAAATTGAACCTTTGAGGCCCTAAAAATAGCTTATAAGCCATTCGAAACTAAATTGAAAGAAAACAGAAGTTTTAAGAAAAAGTTGAAATTTTTCAAAAATAAGGGACACATGGTTGTGTGGAAATGCCCAGGTCGTGTAACTTTCGAAATTAGGACACACAGCAGTGTCTCTACTCGTGTAATTCACTGAGTTGGGCCACACGACCGTGTCAAAGGCTGTGTGCTAGACCGTTTAACACACTGACTTAACACACACGGCCGTGTCTCAGACTGTGTGTGGCACATAGCCAAGTGACACGGGTGTGTCCTAGGTCCTGTGAACCTAAATAAACCTTAAATGTCAAGTTTACCATTTCAAGCTTTCTTGGACGCTAAGCAAACCATTTACCAACCATTAGACCTATTCAAAATTACATTAAACAAGCTCAAATCATGCTATTTTCAAGCATCCTAAGTGCCTAACCAATGTACCCTCATTGTACCACAAGTATACACAATTATACAACATTATGAATTTTCACTCAAAACATGTCAATTCACACAACTTAACACCCAACCAATATACCTATCATAGACACCTAAAATCACAACAATTCAAGGGAGACCATTTAATCATACATTCACTACAAGTTAATGTCAAAAACAACTTCCATCATTCATAATCCATATCAAGTCATTAATTAAACATTTTCCAAATAAACATTAAGGTCATATAATGATGTTCATGTTACCAATTTGCACAAAGGATCACTGTATAAAAATATACATACCAAAACCTATGTAATAACCCAAAAAAGCCTATTACATGCCATATAATCCAAAATAAACGTTCTAAAAAATACTAAAAATGGATGGATAGTGTGAATCGAGTGCTGATCCTGTAACGCCCTGATTAATTTTATTTTATTTATGTGAATTTTGACATAAATGAGTATCTGCTTCAATTTTTAAGTGATATGGATGTGTGTTTGAGGTCTTAGGTTCAAGTCCCATTTATGGAAAATTCTATTATTTTTTTACCCTCGCTTATTCCTTGGTGATTGGGCTTATATTTTATCTTCGGTGAACTCAGATCAAAGTGAGCCCGCTGGTTCAAGTCGTAAGGTGTTAGCTTACCCTAAGATCTTATGTTTAAATCCCCACGAGAGTGTGGGTGATAGTTTTTACTTCGGTTGTCTGATAGAGTTTGGGTGGAATTGAAATTTTGAGGTTGTTGGATGTGGTTACTAGGTAGGACTCTGGGGATAAGGTGGTTACTGGATGGAGTGGGGGATTTTGTTAATATTTTAATTTTAATTTATTTTAATTTTTTTCTTTTCCTCAAAATTCCTCTCTACATTTGACATTCTTTCTTTTCCCAAATTCTTCTTCCAAACATTTGGTAAGTGATCGAGCCTTTCGAATGGGAAATACTTTCAAGTATGTCAATTGGGGTTTTGGTATTTTTTTTGTTTTGGTATGTAGAATTGATCGTTTGAATGCAGTTTTTAGGATTCAGAGGTCTCGAGATTGTTGCATTGTTAAATCTAAATTAGGTGTGTAATGAAAACACGAGAAAAAAAGGTTCAATGAATGCCAAACAAAGTGGCCTGTCGACGCCACACGGGCGTGTTCCCAGCCGTGTGCGACACACGGTCATGTGATGGGCGAGTGTGTGGCCGTGTGAGTCACATGGGCTAGGTCAATTTGGGCGTGCGGGCTATGGGCCAGGCCGTGTAGGCCACACAAGCAAGGCCAATTTGGGCATGTAGGCCCACATGGGCATATGGGCCCGAAATTCTAAAATTTTCCCTAGGTTCACATACATCATTCTGATCGACTGTGAGCCTTTCGTAGGGTTTGTAAGGGCAAAACAAAAACTGATGCATGAGATCTACTATTCTTATAAACTGATTTGAGTTAAGAAAACTGTTATGTATGTCTGACTATTTTGTATAAACATGTATGATTTCTGTATACGAGTATGCGAGTCATGTTACCTCTGTTACATCTATATATATGTTTATTTTGTAGCTGTATATGGGGTGGGATTTGTATATGTGGAGGAAGTGTTCTGATAGGTGACATTTTGCGATTATTCTGGCAGCATGACTGCGTTTATTCTGATAAGTGTCGTACGAACACTATGTGGTGTGTAGGGCTGGGGGGTGTTTAATACCCTACGCGGTGTGCTGGGATGGAAAGAGATGATGTGTAGAGGATGGGGGTAGGATTTTGTATATCTGTATCATTTTGTTAATCTAATTCTATTAGGGACTTATGTCCGTATCTGTATCTGTTTTGTATACAAAAAATCTGAGTTTATGTGCATGTATGACTCTGTATAGTTACACACTGAGTTTATGAAAACTCACGTCTGTTTGTCTGTTATGTTCAGGTAATCCTCAGACATAGGCGAGTCGGTGGGACGGAGTTTCAACCGTGACCACTAGTTCGTGAACTGGTTTAGTTAACAGTTTTTTTTAAATTCTGGATTATTTTGAGAGTTTGTAATTTTTGGACTATCTGGATTATTGGTTTTAACTTCAGGATTTTGAAATGGTTTAGATTATGATTCTACGACTTTTTATGAAATGATTTATGGAAACAATGGTTTTAAGCAAACAAATATTTTTCTGAAACCAAGCTCAAATTTCAAATATAACGATTTCAAACTTCCGCTGCAAGATAAGTTTTATTATTGGAGTTGACTATCGACGTTTTCCTTAATCAATATAATATAAATAACATGTTCTATAAAATGTGGACACTCCTTTAGTAACAAACTATTCGGGAAATTTCAACATGATAAAATTAGTTTCAAAACCCTTCTTCGTAACATTCCCAAATTCGGCCATAACGTCTAAGCCAGGTTTGGGATGTTACAGATACGATCATCAAACCTTCAAAAGTATCTACACGAACAAAAATTAATACAAGTAAGCTTATTGAAGCTTAGTAAGTTCGACGTACAAAAATAATAAATCTTACCAAAGTAAATATAACAATTCAATAAAAAATAACCCAATAACACATGTTTCTTATCATCCACAACTACATATCGGTGAATTTCATTTCTTAATTCAAAGCTCAACAATAATATCCTAGAAAATATACATATCCACAATAGAATCAATTATAGATATCAATTACATGTCATGCCATTAAAAATCATTATACAAGTTACAGTACAATAATTTACAATATGGAGAACAACTTACGGATACGAGTACACAAGTAATCCAGCTGAAACAAGCCAAATGCTCATAATAGCTAATCCAACTGATAACACGCCAAGTTCTCGTAAGATCTATTCCAACCGATAACACGCCAAGTGCTCATAAGAGTTAATCCAACCGATAACACGCCAAGTGCTCCGAAGAGCTATACATCCACCCCTATAACACGCCAGGACAAGATAGTATAACCTTGGTATACTCAGCAAAAACATATAAAGCACACCTCATCAATCTCCACTCCCAACCCCGCATAACACGTCGTCATTACATTGTACTCTATCTCGCGTTCATCCAACCCAATTATTGAATTTCAATAACAATTTCTCAAACAACTTTACATCACCATTAATCAATTAATATATTCTATATTATATTATATCATCATAAAATTCAAATAGATATTGAATTATAAATCGTACGAACTTACCTGGACTAAGTTTTAATAGTTACAGAAGTTTAGGGACTATTCCTTAATTTTTCATTTTCCACGTAAATCAACAAGGTCTTGATTTAAAATGTAAAATTTCACAATTATCAGCTTAAAATTCATATTTTGATTTATTCTACATTTTATATCCTTTCATTTTCAATGTTTACACAATTCCCCCAAACTTTTAATATTTATGTAATTTAGTCCATTAACCCGAAAATCATCAAATTGACCATTTTCACAAGTAAAAAATATAGTAAAATATTCAAGGATTCTAAGAAATCCACAAAACACCTCTTATTCACCCTTAAACCTTGAAATTTTGACATTTTAACAATTTAATCCTTAAATAAAATCTAACAAAAATCACTTCACAAAACAACCAAATACCACAATCAAAGCTTCAAACTCATAGTTATCATCACAAAAAACTGATATTCATCAATGGTAACTTCCAAAATTTTTAATAGATTCAAAAATGAAGGTACGGGCTAGCTGGACCTAGTTGCAATGATCTCAAAAATATAAAAATTACAAGAAATAAGTTTAAAACGGACTTACATGCAAGAAATTATTGATGGCCAAAATTTAAACTTTAAAAATGGTGTTCTTCATCTTTCAAATTAGACAGCAAAGTCTTTTTAGGAAGATGATGTTGTTTTATTTTTATTTTACTTAAATTTAATTACTAAATTACAATTTTGCCCTTTAGTAAAACATTCAATTAAACCAAAACACAAACCTATAGCGACCTATTAAGTTATAACATGGTATAATTATCATATAAGTCCTCCCTTATTTAAGTATTTAAGCTATTTGATCCCCTAAATGCAATAATTACTAAGTTTTGCACCTTTTTCAATTTAGTCATTCTTTTTTAATTAACTATCTAAACGTTAAAATTTCTTAACCAAATTTTAATACGACTCTAATGATTGTACTATTTATGGATCGACACCACTATTCCATTACCACTAAAAAATGGGTTGTTACATTAAATCTCGATCGTAGCTTGGTAAATTGAAACCCCCGATTGCCACGATCGATTCCAAAAATAATGGTTAATCCCGCCGGTGAAAGCATATAAAAAAACCACCTCCAATCCCACGAATTTCTCATCGATCGTCACAAAAACTTCCTTGTATGTGCCATTGTCAAATTGTTCATTTAGATGTAGGAATAAGGTGGATTCGAATACCAAAACCTGTCATTGTTATGAAATGATGCGTATAATTTCAAAAAAAAATTAACGTGAATGTCCAATTCACTTTTTAGTCTGAACCAATTTCTTCTTTTTTCGTCGCTAGAGATCAAGATTATAGAATCTGGTGGTGTTTTGAACAATCCCAATTAGGCGATTCCCAAATTGTCTCACAAGAACTTTTTGCACCGTTTCCACTACCATACTAAGCTTTGGCTTTCTAACTCTGACTAGCCCATTGATCCCAATGTTGACATCTCATGTAATAAAGCACTCCATTTGTGGGGGTTTTCTATTTTTAAATCTCATGTAATAAAGCTCGGAGAGAGGAAATACATACTAAAAAATGGAGGCCATCTAACAAACGAAAGAGAAGATCAGAGATAAGGAAAGTCGAGGCTCAAGGATGGATTTTGATGTTTTCAAAGAGTTTTTTTTAGAAAATAAATTGGAGAAATTAAAAAAAAAGGGAAAGATGAGAGTATTTTAGAGCAAGGCGGCTTGAACGACGTTAGACAATAGTGATAGTGAATGGAGACGGTGATGATGATGATGATGATGATGGTGAATGATGGAATGAAACAATGGAGAAGAAGAAATGGTGATGATGACTTTAAAATAATTTTCATAATTTTAAAATCATTTGCTGACATGACATATAAGATAAAATAGTGCCAGGTCATTATTTAATTACATTTGGACCGCCATGTCAGCGGTTAATTTTGATTGTTATTCAACTAACAGCCAGGTCAGCATCTTTAATAAAAATAGATCAATTTGACAAAAAATGTTAGGGGATATTTTTGGCATTATGCCATACGTTTATAAACACAAGGTTGATATACGTTTTAATCAAATCCAAAGGCCTTGATCATTTGTAGATCCACTTACACCTTATGGGTTTTATCTCTTCCAGTAAGTCTACAAGTTCCCACACCGAGTTGGAATCCATAGAATCCATATAAGCTTTCATAACTATTTACCAGAGCTTGGAATTAGCACTTTGCATCACTTCATCATATGAGTGGGTCATTATCTTCCTATTCAACAAACTCGATGTTTAAAACACTTCCGCCAGATTGGAAAAACTCAAGCCTACTAGAGACCCTCCTACTACGATGAAGCGTCCTATGCTGTTGGTTGTTTGCAAGTCTACTATGAGGAGTTGGTTCTAGAATCGTTTCAATAGGGCTTTGTGTATTTCCCAAAATTCCTCGAGTACTTCTTTACTTTGAGGTTTGAAATCATTCATCTAAATTTCCTCAAAGAAAGTAGCATGAATTGACACTATCACAATTTGCTCTTCCGAGATATAAAACAAACCACCCTTAGTCCCTTTTGGATATCCCATAAACATGTACAATTTTGTCCGTGAATCCAACCTGTTCACATCTTTATCCAATATGTGGACTAGGCATTGATCTATCATAATTCGGTTTAGCATATTAAACTAGTTTTTGCACTTTAGGAGCTTGAAAATAAACATATTAGTTGTGTTTTAATTATTTTTTAGTAAAGTTCAGTTAAATGTAATAAATGTGTAATTTGAGTCTTTTATAGTCCTTAGGGGGAAAATGAGGCCTAATGCTAAGCTAATTTACGTTGTGAATGTGCAAGAGACCCTTAGAAGGCGTACTAACTCGATACTAGTTGTTAGGTTGCAACACGAAGCATTTGATGTCGCAATGTAGGAAGCAGAAAAAGAAAAGTCCAAGACTGCCTTCAATGCCGCTACACAGCCTGAGGATGTCTCGACATACCACTGAAGAGACCTTGAAGCTATGCATACTACCCTCAATGTCATGACACAAGATTGGATGTGTCGCAACATCACCTCTGCATAGGAAATTAATACAAGTAAGGGGCATTTTAGTTTGCACAATCCAACTTTAAGCTCGGGAACATCAGCTGATTTAGGGTTAAGGACGAAGGCCATTCTAAGTTTATAAATAGGCTTAGTTAACACATGTTATAGACACCTTTTTACTCTGTATAATTTTCTCTTTAAATCTAGACTTTAGATTTTTCTCTTTTCTTAGGTTTTAGATTTCCGTTCTTGTTATTTTCCATTGGGAAGAAATCAAAATTTTGAATTGTTCTCAAACTCTGAGGATTCTGTGCTTAAATTTAATATAACCAGGCTTCTTCTAAACTTTATTCTTGAAATTGTTCTTTATGTTCCTTCTTTCATTCAAGTTTACATTGTTTACTAAATCCATGAGGAACTAATCCGCCTGTGGGGGATTAGCGAGTGGAGGTATGAATAATTAACTATTTTGTAGGGATTTTTTAATGGATCAGCTTTTCAAGAAAGAAATAACTGAAACCCTAGGCCTGACAACCCTAGGAAGTAATGGATCAGCTTTTCAAGAAAGAAATAACTGTGAGGTTAGAAGATAAGTAGTTCTTACCGACTTAGTATTTCAGTGTACGTATCGGAAGATCCTGCTGGGGTATTGACTAGTTGATTGAATAAGAAAGCTCGAGATGATAGTTGATTACGATCACCAAAGAAAACTAATCACCCATTCCTAGATTCGATACATATTTCCTTATTTGATTTCTTGTCTTTCGTTTGTGTAATTTCCTTTTATGTTTTTAGCATAAGTTTTTAAAACTCTTCTTTTTTACCTTTCGTACTATAATTTGATTAAAGTATTAATTAGATCTATTTATATTTAAATTAGAATTAATTTAATGCTCGTCTCCCTTGGATACTGTTTGTGGATACCATTTGTTCACATCTTTAGTGCAAGATTTCTACTCTGGACGTTGGGACATCTAGAGGCGGTCAAGTTGTTGGTGCCGTTGCTGGATACACAACGTCATTATATTAGTTTTAATTTTTTCCATTTTAACAGAATAATTAGGAAATTCTTAGCATAGTTATGAATTTAATTTTCTTTTCTACTAATTTTCTATTTTTAGGTTAGTGTATGACTCGTAGTAGGGGGACACCTATAGAGCCAACCATAGATCCAGAAAGAATTATCCGAAGGAATCGTTAACAATAATAGATATAGAATCCACCACCTACTTTGGGAAATGTACCTAATGAAAACCTGCTATTCAACAAAGCCAACGTTAACCCGCTAAACTTACCACCACAATGACCCGTAAATCTAAACATGACATGCAATGAGAGAACTTTGAGAGAATATGCGCTACCAAATCTGGATATGGTTCAAGGGAACATAACGAGGCCAGTTATCACGACCAATAATTTTAAGACTAAGCCAGCTATAATCCAGATGATCAAGAATGCAGTTTCGCAAAACAATGAAAGAGAATCTGAGCCAGCATTTAAAATGGTTCTTCCAGCTTTGTGATACCTTTAAATACAATGGGGTCACTGATGACGCTATTCGTCCTTGGTTGTTCCTCTTTGCATTAATCGATAAAACCTTTTCTTGGCTAGAATTGCAAGCACCAGGATCTATCATGACATGGGACAAACTTGTAGGAAAATTCCTACAAAAGTTCTTCCCCATCAGCAAAACTGTCCAGCTAAGAAGGGAAATTTCGACGTTCAAGGGTTAGAAGGAGAAAGCCTTCACGGAGCATGAGAGCATTTTAAGATGCTGATTCAGAAGTGTCCACACCAAGGAAACCTGAGTGGTTACGGCTGCAAACTTTTTACAACGGGTTGGATGTGCATTCGAGGTCAGGATTAGATGGAGTAATAGGAGGAGCCTTGATGAACAGAACAAACAAGGATGCGTACGAAATAATAGAAAGTATGGCAATGAATTCCTATCAATGGCCAACTAAACGTAATACATATGGCCAAAGACCATATATGGTGAAGGTTGTCCAGAAAGATAACATATACCAACAATTACATGATAAAATCAACTGAATAGACGCTGAAAAGGGTGCACCGAATATCTATGGAGGAGACAAACTGCTCTTCCACTATATTAATAATCCTACTGAGGATGTGAACTACATCAGAAATAATGGTAGAAATCCCTATTCAAATACATACAATCTCGGATGGAGAAATCACCCGAACCTGAGATGGGGAGGATACCAAGAAGGATGTAATAGCTCGAATCAAGTTAAAAACACTAACTATCCACGTCCTTATTTGCAGAAACCTCAGGACAAGGCCTACCCGAATGACCATACTATATGTGGTCAACTTCTAGGTAGAATAGAGGGGGAAATGTAGGCAATGAAAATGGACGTGAAGCAGGTACAGTTTAAGTGCACTAACTTAACAAGAACATTAACTGAACTTGAAGATCAAATGAGCCAATTGATGAGCATGATGGGTGACATCAAAAGAAAAATTGGCATAGGTATTCCTAACAATACAAAAAATAATCCTCATAGGGAAGGGAAGGAGCACATAAATATGGAGAATGTCGATGATCTTCAAGAAAGACCCCTAAAAGCTGAAGATGAACTAGAGTCAGAGGAGGTAATTGCACTGATAGTTGAGCTAGAAAAAGAAACAACTAAAATTTTTTTCGTTGCAATGATACCATTCCCTTCAAGGCTAAAAGAAAAGCAAAAATAGGATGAAGACGAATTTGTAAGTTTCCTGAACTTGTTCAAAACATTAAGTGTTAACCTGCCTTTAATTGAATTAATTGATAAAGTTCCTAAATATGTCAAGTTTGTAAAAGAAATTATGTCTAGATTTAGGAAGATTAAGATAAGCGAACAATTTAACATAAGTGCTTCCTGTAATGCTATTATCTCAAAACAAGTTCCCCGAAGATTGAAAGACCCAAGACGTTTTACTATTCCTATAAAGATATAAAGCATTCAGTTTAATAGAGCTCTATATGACCTAAGAGTTAGTATTAATTTAATAACTCTATCCATTTTTGAAAAACTCAGGTTAGGGAACCTCAAAAACACACAGATCACACTACAGTATCCTTAGTGCATCCGAAAAGAGTACTAGAAGATGTGTTAGTCAAAGTGCGTAGTTTTATCATCCCGAAAGATTTCATTGTTCTAGACTTTGAAAAGGATCGAGAACTACCCATCCTACTAGATAGACATTTCTTAACTACCTCAAGGTCCACTAATGACTTAGAAAAGAATGAATTAACTATGAAAATCAATAGTGAGATTGAAACTTTCAAGTGTGGCCACCAATTGAGAGAGGAAGGTAGAAGGAAGGCAAGGGAGGAGCATTGCAAGGAATTATTTATTTCAAACCCTCCCGAATCAAGGGAAATACTTCCTTCAATCCATGCAGGTCAAAAAATAGGTTTAAGGAAAGAGATAAGTAGAAGAAGGTGGAATGGTATGATGGGCGATGGACCTACACTGACAGAACCAGAGAATCACCCTTTTTCTTGAAATAATGATGTTGTCGGATGAATCCGATAGTAAAACTTCAAAATTTTAAAATTAAACACTTAATTTTTGTATATTTAGCTAACTGTTTAGTATATATTTTATTTTTTACTAAATTTATGTTTTATTAAAACCATAACATTTTAGAAACTGAAATTTTGGGTAAAAACAGAGCTAGTGTTGCAATACGGTAACCCCGTCTCGCAACACTAAGGGCAGACTTGAAAAAGTGAGGAAATCACCTTGGTGTCGTGACACGGCCTTTGTGTGTCACGAAACCGAAGCCATTATACCTAGAAATCCAAAATTCTAGAATGTGTCGCGGCAACGGTAATTTGACAAGGATGTCACAACATGGAACCCTTGTGTCGCGACTTAGCTACAATTTTTTGCAGGCTTGACACGATCTGATTACGCAACTGATGACTTAAACCTCACTTTACCCAATTTTTAACGCTCAGAACATCTATTTTATAACCTAAATACATATTATCCCCTTATTTAAACATCTCTTAACTCCTTTAATCTCTCAAAACCTCTTAAATGCCTTAAACCCTAAAACTCACTTTTCCCTTTTTCTTTTCTGATTTGTTTGGAAAATTTCTTCATTCAATCATACTCGGTGCAAGAAAGGATGGGAACATCTCAAGGAACAACGAACAAATGAGCGTGACAAGGAATCCAACAACTTATATGAGGTTAAGGGTTCCTAACTCAACTTTTATTGTTCTATAGAACTTATAGCTTAGTATTTCATTAGTTGTAATCTGAAAACACCATGCCTCCTAGGAAGGTTCGAACAACTAATGAATTGGAATGCAAGGAAAACCTTCATTCAAAAGAAGGGATTTGATCCGTCGATGATTATTTGCAAGGAAATATGAGCTTTAGTTAGATATCATAGATGGGAACGTTTATGGGAAATCCCAAAAGACACTGCTATGGTCCCTGTCGTTTAAGAATTTTATGCATCTTTACGGGAGCAAGAGTCTAAAAATAACGAAAGCCATATGTGGGAAATGGTACCTTTACAAGGGAAAGAAATGTGAGTAACCCCTCGAATTATTTGTGACTTCTATAATGCCCCATACTATGAAAAAGATTTTATTGATGAAATTGATTTAGAGAATTTTCAAGACATAGATATGGATAACATTATAATTTTTTTAACAAGAGGAAGGGGCGAATGGAAATATGCCCAAGTACCAATATCTTAACCTCTTTTCATCAAACTCCTTTTATGCATACGATTTGTTCCTACTTTGAATGTGTCTAATGTCAATACTTTCTGAGCTATTTTGTTTTATGTTATTTTGTAGAAAAAATAGATATGCAACGGGAAATGGATTTACCAAAATATGAAGAGATGTGTCAATGGCCAAAAAGTGGGATTTTCTTCCCCTACTCAGTGATGGGTTTATGCAAAAAGTAGGTGTTCCAATGGCATCCATAGAATAGTCAACGAATTTGTCCCAAAGTATCATTGGCGACACTCTGTTTACACAATACATTAAACTTCAAGAAAAGCAGTTAAAAGAGTGAAACAAATGCCAACAACAACCCCAGCTTCGTCTCAAAGGAAAAAAAATCAACCGCTCAACAAGAAGTTGGAGGGAGCAGTCATCCAAAGTTGGATTGAATGATACATTGGGTGCAGGAATAAGGCACAATCTTTCAGGAGTTTGCATGACATAACAATATTAGGGTACCTGATTATATACCAGAAGAGGAGGAAGAGGATGATGATGATGAAGGAGATGATGAAATGGATTTTGAGGAGGATGACTAACCTTCTTTAGTTTTTTTATAGATTATATTAATTCTTTGATGATATTAATTTTATTTTTTTAAGAGTAGGGTTAGATAGTAAATTATTAGTTGTTTTGTGTCCTGTTCTAATTTTCTACGTAGGAACCCCACATGGAAAAGGCACAACAATTAAAACTTTTAATGAACAATTTAAGAAGCACCCACCAATAGCCAATGGAACTATCACGATCAATCGGGTAACTTCTTTCCTTATCTTTTTAGGGGCTACACATGGAGGGTGACATAGAGAATTTGCTTTAAACATTTAGGTGTTTCTTTGATTTTTTTGGTCATTTGTGTGCTTGAGCTTGTAGAAATACAAGTGATTGGTTAGAAACATGTACATAGGTTGCTTGTATTTACAATAAATTTGGCATGAAGATAGGTGATTTTAAATTTTTTATTATTAGAATATTAAGTTCTATATATTACATTGTAAAAGGCATTCAAGTAATTGAATGTATCAAATGATATAGAGAATGTAAGGAAACGAGCATGCTAGTATGAATGATAAATTGTTAAATTTGTGGTTGTTTGGTTGATTAGAGTTGTGAATATTGAGATACCTAGAGATGACTTAAGGCATTGTCAGAGCCAAAAAGCTAACCCTTTTATTTATCGTTAGAACCTATTTTTGAGCCAGAAATCACTTCTTGATGAACCTTTATACAAAACCCAAGCCAAAACATAAATTTGTACTTATCCTTCTCCGTTAGTCTTGAACTACAATACTATAGTCACCTGGCCTTACATATTGAGGGATTAAGTAGATACATTATGATGGATTTTGTAAAAATAGAGTGAAATAGGAGGGATCAGTGTGATATAGTAACCATAGGTTAGCCAATATGTGTAACAAAATAAAATTTCAAGAAGAAAATAAAAACGAGTAGAAAAGGTACTTGAAGTAAAAATCAAAACGAGATGTATTGTAAAGAAAAAAAATGTGACAAAATCACAAAAAGTAGAAAAGTTCGTTCATTAGTGCACAAAGACTCGTGAGCTAACCATGATTGTTATATTATGTTGTGGCTTCCAATGTGGAGAAATAAGAAAGGTGAGAGAATGAGACATAAGGCGGTGAGCTGGAAAGGATTACTAAGGGGAAGAATAGAGGACAATATGATGTGTCAAACTATTTTCGTGCTTGAAACTATTTGATGCTTACTATGCTTGAAATCCATACCTGTCCTAAGCCTTATAACATTACGAGCCGAAAAGCCCTATGTGATCTAGGTAGACTTATTCAAAATTCGAAATCATATTGAATAATTGCATTTATAATTGTTTGTATTCTACTAGGATAATCAAATTATTTGTATAATTTATTGATGGATCCCTACATTTGAGACCCTTAATGCTTGTATGTTTTATAATAGGTTTTTGATACCAAAAGTGGTAAGTTAATTATATCTCATGCCAAGATTATATGTGAATATGAAATGCCTATTCATGTGCTCCAATGCTAACACTTGTACTATACGTGTTCAAGGGTCGTCTTTTTGTTGTTGTTGTTGCTTGAGGACAAACAATGACTTAAGTGTGGGGGAGTTCGATCTGCCATAATTTAGTGTAGCACATTAAACTAGTTTTCGCACTTTAGGAATAAGCATTTTAGTGGCGTTTTAATTATATTTTACTAAAGTTTAGTTAAGTGTAATAAATCTACAATCTGAGTCTTTTATTCACCATAAGGGCCGAATGAGGCCTAAGGGTGAGCTAATATACGTTATGAGTGTGCAAGAGACCATTAGAATGTGTACTAACTTGATACTGGTCACTAGGTTGCAACACGGAGCATTTGATGTCACAACATAAGGAGCAGAATAAGAAAAGTCCAAGACTGCCTTCAATGTCGCTACACAGCCTGAGGATGTCGCGACATACCCCTAAAGACACCCTGAAGTTGAGCATACTGCCCTCGCTGTCACGACACAAGATCTGATGTGTCGTGACATCGCCTCTGCACGGGAAATTAATACGAGTAAGGGGCATTTTTTTCCATACAATCCAACTTTAAGCTTAGGAACGTCAGCTCACCTAAGGTTAAGGACGAATTTCATTCTAAGTCTATAAATAGGTTTAACTAACACATGTTATGGACACCTTTTTACCCTGTATAATTTTCTCTTTAGATCTAGACTTTAGATTTTCTCTATTCTTAGGTTTTAGATTTCCATTCTTGTTATTTTTCGTTGGGAAGCAATCAAATTTTGGAATTGTTCTCAAACTATGTGAGGATTCTGCACTTAAATTTAATATAATCAGGCTTCTTCTAAACTTTGCTCTTGAAATTGTTCTTTATGTTTATTCTTTCGTTCAAGTTTACATTATTTACTAGATCCATGAAGAACTAATCCTCCTGTGAGGGATTAGCGAGTGGAGGTATGACTAATTAACTGTTTTGTAGGGATTTCTTAACGGATCAACTATTTAAGAAAGGAAGAACCTAAACCCTAGGTCTAACAACCCTAGGAAGTAATCAAGGTGGGAATTAACCCAATTTTGGTATGGCCTATCCATAAACACCTTAACCTTGAATCGGTTTGGACTATGAGGTCAGAAGATAAGTAGTTCTTGCTGACTCAATATTTCAATTGACATATAGGAAGACCCTGTTGGGGTATTAACTAGTTGATTGAACAAGAAAGCCCGAGATGATAGTTGATTATGATCACCGAAGCAAACTAATCACCCATGCCTAGATTAGATACATATTTCCTTATTTGATTTCTTGCCTTTCATTTTTTTAATTTCCTTTTATGTTTTTAGCGTAGTTTATTAAAACTCTTCTTTTTGATCTTTCGTACTATAATTTGATTAAAGTATTAATTAGATATATTTATGTTTAAATTAGAATTAATTTAGTTCTCTCCTCTCTTGGATACGATCCTCGGAGTACTTACCTACTCTGTTGTAACTATATTACAACCTAACCTGTATACTTGCAGATACTGTTTGTTCACATCTTCTATGCGGGATTTCTACTCTGGACATTGGTACGTCTGGAGGCGGTCAAGCATCACCAAATCCTTAAATTATTTAGATTTGGGTTCTTGTCATGCCACAATTTGTATGGAGTTTTAAATGTTGCCTTAGTCAGTACATCATTTAGAATATAGTAACTCGTTTGGAATGCATATCCCTAAAAGGAGATTAGTAGCTTTAAATAGCTTAACATAGAATGAACCATGTCTAAAAACGTTCGATTTCTTCTCTCTGCCACGTCATTCTGTTGTGGAGTGCCCGACGCAGTTAACTAGGATAGAATCTCATTCTCTACGATAAATATTCCCAACCTTAATCAGACTGAAATGTCTCTATAGGTAAACCTAGTTGTTATACAAAACTCTTTGAATTTATCAAAGGTTTCACTCTTCTGGTGCATTAGATACACATACCCATATCTGGAATAATCGTCAAAAAATGTTATATGATACACATAACCACCTCGCGCACTGACATTCATGGGGCCACATATGTCAGTATGCATAATTTCTAAGGGTTTCAAGACCCTCGTCCCTTTTGCATTAAAATATCGCTTAGTCATCTAATAAATGCCAAAAGTAACATGTCTTAGCTTCATTCTTAATGCGTTTTTGGATGATTATTCAATTTAAAATGGTGAATTTTATGCTCCTAATCCTTTAAATTCATGTTTCTATACTTAAGAGAGCATTGGGAGCAAAAAGAGCGAAAATCAGAGCAAGTTTCAAGAGCCACACAGACTAAGCCATTCCACACGGGATAGACACACGGCCGTAACATTGAATTATTGTTTGTGTTTAAGTAATTTTTTGGAACCTAACATTGAAGTATTTTTTTTTAAATATGGAGTTTTTATTGATTCGGTTTTGGAATAATTTGTGGGTTTTTGTGCATTGTGTGGTTTATACTTTAAGACACGAGAGAGTTAAGCATGATAAGTTGTTTTTCAAAAATTATAATTTTAGGTTGTCTCCTTAAACTGAAAAATCATTTTGAAATTTTAAATTTGTAAGTTTGACATCAAAACTATAATTTTTTGTGAGTCTTTAAGCCTACAGAGCATATATTTTTCATGCTCATTTTATTTTTGGTTTTGAGTATGTCAACTTGATTTGGAGTTCTAGAACTTGCTACGGTTGTACATGTTGAGACCACATTATTGATTTGATATATTGAGATGATAGAGGCACTTAGGATTTAACCCATTTAACCTGTAAAAAGCTTACCTATTGAACAACCCCTAGTAAACCCCTTTAATCTTAACACATTTTTTCCAACCCGTTAATGTTAACCCATAACCCATATGTATGTTGTAAAATTATCCTTGTTATGGGCTCTTTTTTTGTCGAGATTTGATTTGGTTAGTTGCCTAACTATGTTTCATTTTTTTGAATTTCTGAATTATATTTTTTATCTCAAAAAAAAGAGAAAGAAAAAAATAAAAAAAAATAAAAAATAAATGAAAATGAAATATATATATATTTGATTGAACTTGAATTGTTAGTTGCATATTTCATTGAAAAGCTCATTTGTATTATTGATTAGTCTTGTTGATGTAAATTATGTTAATTCAGCAACTGATTGTTTTTCTAGTTTAGTAACTTATCAACTCGATCTCAATTGTGATCGACTTTTCTGACATTTTCCATACCTTTAACCTAAGCCTTGTTACAACCTTTTAAAGACCTCTTGATTAGTGTGTCATCTCATTTTATAGTGGTGGAGATTTGATTTTCAAGCAAGCTTATGGTAATAGCATTTCTCGTTCGACTGTTGAGTTCATATTATTTGAACCTTAAACACTTTGAGTGCTTTGAGTGAATCTTTAGTGAGGATGTTAATTCTTGTTGATTTTCAATTTAATGTAATTATTTAGATAAGGGGAGACACATATGATTTTGTGCTTTAAAAATTTTAGCTTGGACTACTTGAGTCTTCAGTGTCCTTTCAGTTGAATTTCCAATGCATGATTATTTGCAAATTATCTTGAAGCATTATTGATGAAAATGAAAAATTGAGAAAATTAACTTGAATGTGGGTTGAGGATTTTGCTTGAAGACAAGCAAACGCTAAGTGTAGGGATATTTGATAAATGCCAAAAGTAACATGTTTTAACCTCATTCTTAATGCATTTTTTGGATGATTATCCTGTTTAAAATGAAGAATTTTATGATCCTAATCCTTTAAATTCATGTTTCTATACTTAGGAGAGCATTTGGGAGAAAAAAGAGCAAAAAACAAGCGAAAATCAAAAAATCGAAGCAAGTTTCAAAAGTTATATGGGCTGGACACACGGCCGTGTGAGCAATACAGGCTGCCATACGGCCATGTGCCAGACCGTGTAGATTTCACAAACTGCACTCCAGAAACGCGGAAAAACATAATTTTTAGGTTTTTCAAGCATTCTAAGACCTATATATACCAAATATAAGAATAGAGGAGTAAGCCGTCAGAGAATATATAAGAAAACAACTCAAAAAACACCATTGGAGCCAACTCCGAAGCAAATTTCCATCAATATTGAATATCTCCTTTTGATTTCTTTGAAGTTTATTGTGAGTTTCCTTATTTCTTACGATTATACTATCTTTGGGATGTCTTTCTTTGTGATTATGAACTAACTTTCTAAATACCTAAGGGAGATGAACCCTATAATGAATTCTGCCTTTTGATTAATGTTTTACACAATAAATACTTGGACCTTGTTCTCAATTATATGTGCTTAATTCTTGGTTTAATATTTCTAGATTATTAATCCATGTTTGTTGTGCTTAATCTAGAGGAGGAATAAACCTTGTTTAAGAGTAGATCTAGTATAATTGAGTGGAGTTGCATGCCATCCTAGAAATATGACGACATAAATCTATCGTATTCGAGTCAAATCAATAGGGGGATTCATAGATCGAGTTAATGCGACAATAGGGGTTTTAATTAGAAAGAAATTTCAATTAATCAACCTAGAGTCTGTTGCTCTTACTCTCGAAAGAGATAATAGCATAATTTAGGGATTTCTACAGATCAAGATACTATGTGAAGAAATTGTTTAATTCAGATTGATAATGACAGATGAAATCCAGGTGGATTCTTTCCCGGGTGTTTTTTCATTTTTGGTTGTTAATAGTTTGTTTTCCTGATCTATTCTTTGTTGTGTTCTTAAGTTAATTAATTTAGTTAATTTTAGTTTTAATCAATCACTCTAATTTGTTGGTTAAATAATATAAAGACGTTAATTACTAGTACTTTTAGTCTTCGTGGGAACGATATTTGTGCTCACCATAGTTATATACTATTAATTGATAGGTGCACTTGCCTTTGTCAAATTTTTAGTTGGTTTACAACTACATCATCATCTTACCATCCAAGAAAGATTCACATTCTGCAAGATCAACTTTTTTAAGTGAACTTAAAGTGTCATCTTTCACAAGTCTAGTGATTCTTTCTTCGTTAATATGACCAAATCTCAAATGCCAAAGGTACACCTCATTCAATGAGAGGTTTTAAGTCTTTTATTTGAAATTTTAGTTTCAAGCAGTGTGTACATCTTTGCTTGATAAAATAGATTTTATTTGACATACATACCTTATAGATAAGTTTGCAATTTCCAATATTAAAATATTACTATTAGAAGCCACAGTCAAGTCATCTTTATATAAACATGCAACAAAAATCAAGTTTCTTTTCAAACTTGGTACATAGAAAACGTCTTTCAAAATAATCTTCCTAAAATTATAAAATAAAGATGTACATCTCACACTGCTTTAGTTGCCACAGTTGTCTCATTTTCAGTCCACAACGATAGACTCTTATCTCTAAGATCTTTCATCTCCTTGAACCATGTAGAGAAAAGCACACATGATTAGTGGCTCCAGAACCAATGACCCAGTGGTTTATTAAATCTTCCACTAAGTAAGCTTCTATCATAAAGAGTTTCATACATTTTCCCTTAGTGGCCAGGTAATCTTTCCACACTTTACAATTTGTCTTGAAGTGGCCTTTCTTGTTGCAAAAGAAGCATTTAGACTTAGATAAGTCTTTAGGCTTCTTGGTTCTCTTCCTTTCCACTTGTGGTGGCCTAAAAAACATAGTCTTGCTTTTCTTAGTGCACTTTCCCTTCCCTTTTGAGGAAGAAACAACAACTATGTAACGACCCGAAAGTCAGTGGTGTCAAAAATAGCAGTTTCAGAATCCCACTCTCAAATGATCGAGCTCGTGAATGTTATGAATTAATATTTACGAGTCAGTTATAATATTATATTGAATTTTGGATGGGTAATTTTGTCGAATTGATGACTAGTTAAGGTATAAAGACTAAATTGTAAAAGTGATAAAAGTTAATTGCTATATTTTTATTTATTAAAGGTCTTAATTAGTAATTAAACCAAGGTATGAAATGGAAATTTAACCACTTTATTGTTATGATGGGTGGTTTGGTTATATATATAATAATGTTATAATTTATAATACAAAATTTATAATGGATAATTTATAAATGAAAACAAAGTAAGTGGAAAGAAAGAGATTAAACATCATCTTCCTCATGACCAACCCCCTTGGTCAAAGTACAGTAGCCAATAGAGTAATCAGAAACTGCCCGCTAGCTTTTGGCGATCACATCTTTATGGCAGACTTGTTGCTACTAAGTTTCATGAATTCAACACTATTATTGGACAGGATTGGTGATGTTCACGAAACTAACTAAAAATCTTACTAAGGCAAGTGCATCTATCAATTAATAGTATAGCTACGGTGAGTAAAGATATCGTTACCATGGAGACTAAAAGTACTAGTAATTACTGTCTTTCTATTATTTAACCGATAAATTCAAGTGATTGATTAAAACTAAAATGAACTAAATTAATTAACTACGAACGCGACAAAGAACAAATCGGGAAATAAACGATTAACAACCAATAAGCAAACAATACCCAGGAAAGAATTCACCTAGATTTCATCTGTCATTATCAATCTAAATTACGCAATATCTTTACTTATTATCTTGATCCATAGAAACCCCTAAATTATGCTAATATCTTTTTCAAAAGTAAGAGCAACGGGCTTTAGGTTTATTAATTGAAATTTCTTTCTAATAAAAACCCCTATTATCGCATTAACTCGATCTATGGATTCCACTATTAGATTTGACTCTAATCCGGTAGGTTAATGTCATCCTATTTTTAGGATTTCATGCAACTCCACTCAATTACGCAAGATATACTCTTAAACAATATCTATTCCTCCTCTGATTTAAGCATATCAAATATGGATCAATAATCTAGAAATATCAAACCAAGAAATTAAGCACACATAATCGAGAATAAGATCTAAGTATTTATTATGTAAAATAAAAATCAAAATATAGAATTCATCATAGGGTTCATCTCCCCGAGGTATTTAGAAAATTAGTTCATTTTTGCAAATAAAAAAAACCAAGAAATAGTATAACCGAAAGAAATAAAAAAAAACTAAGAAACTCATGATAATCTCCTAAGAAATTAATTGGGAATCTTCAATTTTGACGGAAATATGCTTCGAAATCGGCTTCAATGGTGTTTTTCGAGTTGCTTTCTTGAATATTCTATAATGGCTCACTCATATCTTCTTAATTTTTTAATATATACGTCTTAGAATTCCCGAAAAATCTAAAAATGCAATTTCTCGTAGTTCAAAGTGCCAATTTGCGAAACTGACATGGTTAGCCACACTGAGCACGGAATAGGACCAAATTGTAAGGTTTAAAAATATTAGGGCCAACGTCATGATGTCACTCCCTCCATGTCATGACGTCGTCAAACAGTTTTTCACGTCATGATGTCAAGCCACTCGACGTCGTCACATACTGTCGGCCGACGTTGCGATGAGGAAGATTGCTCATCGAGATGTGGACTCTATTTTTTGTAAAATTTAGGCCATTTGGTACCTATTTCATGTCTACCTTTCAAACTTTACCTACACAAAAATCATCCCAAATACATACCAAAACATTTCATTTAACCATTTCAAATCAACCAATCCAATATACTTCAATTTGGCATCAAAACTTACCAATTCAACTTATTCAATTTCAACCTATTCAACCATTCACTAAGTCATTCAATACCATCTTCTTACCATGTCAATTCATACACAAACATGACATTTTAAATGCTATTAAGCTTTCTCAACATTTTACCAAAACATATATATGCAAATAAGTTTTAACTTTACCAAAATCAAACATTAAAAAGTGGTTCAAACCAAAACTATCATTCCAAGATTCAACAATACATAACACCTATTTACATGCCACAAAATCAAGCTTTAAACGATTGAAAGACTAATAAATTAATAACGAGATTGTGTGAGCTTCTCGTCGATCTGCTAGATAAATTTTACAAGTTGGCAATCTACAAGGAAAAAAGGAGGCAACTGAGTAAGCATATTGAATGCTTAGTAAGCCCATATGAAATTTACTTAACTTACCTTGACATTTCAATAATTTAACATTTTAAACACAATTGTATATACCATGGCATCCTTTGGCATCTTATACTTTCATATGCAATTCGACAATACAACAACTAAGTTAGTTCTCTTGCATATCAAGAACTTATAATACCAATCACATATACATGTACAATAATCCAATATAGCACCATATATCAACTAATACATATTCAATTTGAAAACATATATAATTCGACTCATATTCAAATCAATTCAACAATTTCACTTCCATTAGATTACCAATTTCTCGCTTGAGAGAACCTTAGTAAACCAAAGTCAGATACACAGGACTATAGTTCTCACACAAGCTAACATTCAAGAATCCGCAACAAATGTTGGATATCATATAATCATGTAAATCCCTAATCGATTTCATATTTGACCCTAATGGTATGTCATACGTATCCTACTCCCTTTACTAAGTTCACACGGGCTTTGTTATTGTACTCGTATCATTTCAATCTCTATATCAACATATATATATCATTCAATCATATAAACATTTCATTTCCATTTTGGTACCTTATACCTATTCATAAATACCAAAGATTCCACACTTTGCAATTTAGTCCAATTGATGTCGAAAATCAACCAATTCACATTTATATAAACTAATAAGCAAAACAAATACAATTTAATCGTAACATGAATAAAACAATAAGTTCCATATGAACTTATGTAACGCCCTAAAAATTTAAGTCTTTAATTTTTTTGCATGATATGACACAAATTACTTGTTTGCTTTAATGGCTAAGTGATTTGGGTGTGTATGGGAGTGTTTGAGAAGCCTGGGATCAAGTCTTGGCTTCTGTAGAATTTTTAGTTTTGCTCTTAAATGAATCTGGACACTGGCATATAGGCCTTTTAAATAATAGTGCTTGTTTTATGACATAAAAAGAGCTTGTAGTCTAGTGGCAAGGTGGCATGTTGTGTAACTGTGAGATCTGAGGTTCAAGTCCTAAGTTGTGCAATGGAGTATTTATTTTGCTGCTTGAGCTGTGTAGGTAGTGAAGTTCAACTGAAACACAACTAAGGGGAGTTTGAATAGAATTTGAATGGGGTTGTTGGGGGAGTTGAGGAGAAATCGGTGGAGTAATTCAAGGAGGGATAAGGGGAGAGATACTAGGAGAAAATCAATGAGTTCGATTGAGAGGAAATGTTGTGTCGTTTGGGGGAACTCTAGCTTTGAGAATTCGGCTGGGAAATGTTTGTCATTTTCGGCATTGGAGAAACATTTTCGTGTTAGCATCTGCCGAATTCTCCTTTTCTTTTCTTCCATTTATCGACTTTTGGTTCATTCGGGTTTGTATTGGTTGCTGCGCATCATTCAACAAAAGTCCTTTTCTTTTTGGTCAATAGTTGTTAGTCAGCTTTGTAAGCAACTCTTCCATTTCTTTTTCTCTCGTCTTCTCTTCCTCAATCTGTGCTCTCTTTCGGCTGAATATCACCCTTTTGTTTTATCACTCTCTGCGCCGATCTTCTCTTTGCTATTTTTGCTTTTCCAGTGCAGCAAGTGTTTCTAATTATCGGTAAAGTGTTTATACTCCTCACTTTTTGATTAAATCTGTTCTCTTCTATTCTTTTTCTTACAATTGAATACCCTCCTTTTTATCCTTTGATTACCGACTGTTGGTTCTTTCCTCACGATGTGTTACTTGTTGCGGTTCTAGGTTTTCCTCGAGGAGTGGTAGAGTGTAAGTGGTTTTGAAGTAGTCGCAACCCTTGTTCTCAACATTCAATCGAGGTAATACGTTACCTCACTTTTAGGGTTTAGTCCGTATACTGATTATGTTCTTATAGGATATCATTTGTGGATTGAGGCCACTTATATGGCCTACCTTGGTTAATGAGATCAGTGTTTATGGTACAGATAATCGATAAAAGCGTGTGATCACTTTTGGTAAGCGGTCTTGGAGGACTAAAGTCACCCCCATTAAAGTAAGGTAAGGATGGTGTTTTTGGATTAAGTGTTAATAAGAGGGTGTTTTACCCTAACGATTAAAGGACTGACAATGGATCATGTTTTAACCTAGGTTGGTGTACATAGAGATTTGCGCTCTTCTCGTAAACAGGTGTGTAAACACCCTACTGTAATTGTAGAACGGCAAAAGCCGAAAAGCCAAAAATATGGCATTTGAGACCACACGAGCATGCGATCGCTTGTGTGGTAAGCCAAACCCATGAACCATGGGTGATAGACTGTAGAGGCCTCCATGAGCATTTTCATGGGATTAGGCCGAAATGGGCGATGTTGGCTCAATGGGCTCGTGGGCCCCACACAGATGAAATCCACGATTTGTGGCAAATACTGGACTGGGCTATATAGATCTCATATTCGTGGAAAAATCTAGGCTGAACAGGCCGCACGAGTGTGTGGGCCCATTTGGGTCGAGTAATGGGCCTTGGGCCCATTTACACTGTTATGACCATTTAAGTTACCTGAGTCGCTCGAGGCAACTGCGGACCTTTCGAGGGGTCGATATTTGCATCGAGACCCCAAAATAGGTAAAATGACCATGACCAAAATACCCTTAAAGGGTAAAATGATTTTTTACCCCTAATTGATAGAAATGACCGTTATACCCCTAGAGGTTGGTTGACTGATGTTTTCATGATTTGTATATGACTGTTACTGAGTATGAAATTTTTGCATACACGTATGATTCATGACACGACATACTGCATGGGGTTGGGATACTATTATGGAGGAAGTATACTGTACTGGCAGCTTTGCTGCGATACTGTTACTGGCAGCTTTGCTGTGATATTGGTGTGTTGACTGGGTGGGTCGATTTTATCCCCACATGGTGTGATGGTGGTACGGAGTAGTGTGTTGGCTGGATTGAGGTGGGTTGCATTATTGCACTGTACTGATATTGTATTGGGCTAAGGCCCACACTGTACTGTTACTGATTAGGGCTCAGGCTCAGACTATTTTTTGCATGTTGTATACTGACTGACTGATAGGGGTTTACACATTGAGTTTTAGTAAACTCACCCTTTCCTTTTAACTTTACTGGTAATCCTCAGCCATAGGCGATTTGGCGTTGCGAGGGACTCGGAGGTGGCCACACAACTGCAGTTGTTCTATACTTGCTTTTATTTAAATTTAAAGTTTGTGTTGGGTTTTGTTTATGTAATAAGGCCATTTATTTTTTTCAAAATTTTTAATTGGGATTTTACTTACTTATTTTAAACTACTAGTTTAGGAGAAGACGAATTTTCAAAATAATTATTGTTTTCAAAGACACGAAATTTAAACATTAGAGTTTTCAAAAGCTTCCGCGATTTAGATCAACCTATTATAACAATAGCAAATAACAAGGCAAACGTTTTGATTAGTTGATTCGTTAAATAATAACAAATGGTTTTTTTAACTTAGAAACGATTTTTTTACCAACAAGTCCAATTTTCGAAATACACTTCAATATGACACGCCAGATTTAACCATAACGTCTAGGCCGGGTTTGGGGTGTTACAACTTACCCAACAAAATAGCAAACGAACAATTCTTTAAGGACTAATCAATAATTTTGTCTTTTTCCTGATTATCCTCGGTTTGATTCAATCATCGATCTATACAATAATTCAGTTTAATTTATCAATACTAATCATTTTATAACATTCCCTAATATGCATGTACCAGTTCAGTTTCATCTTTTGAATTCCTTTAAAATTTTTCATTTTGTTCAATTTAGTCATAAAACTGAAATTGCTATAACTTTCAAATTTGAGCTTTAATTTCAAAATCGATCTCAATTACATCCTTTTAGGACCCTCTATTATAAATAATTACAAAAATTTCATATCAAATTCAAAATCTATACACTTTAGTCCCTATGTTCAAAAACTAGCAATTAAATTTTACAATCTAGTCCTTTTTCACTTCTAAGCTTAAAATCTAAAAATTTAATACCAATTTCTTCAAGAAACCATCAATGAAAACTTTTTAAAACTTAAACAATTTTACAAATTGGTACATGGGTTAGCTAAATCAAGCTCTCACGACCTCAAAAACATAAAAATTACAAGAAAATGACTAAATTAAACTCATCAAACTAAGATCGAAAGTTTGAAAGCTTCAAACCCTTTTTTCTTTCTTTTTCTTCGTGAAGAAGATGAATATGAATGGAGAAATGTTTTATTTTCTTTTTATTTTATCTTTTATACTTAAATTAATAATGAATTGATCTTAATTAATATAATTGAACATGATTAATTAAGATCAATTCATCACATATAAAACATTTACGTATTTGTTTTTTAGGTTTTTTAGAAGTTTTTCTTCTAACAAATCTTTTCTTCTAATTATAACCAGTATATTTTCTATTTCCTGGTTTCCATCTAACTAGTTTATACCTTCTATTTTTCTTTTTATATATTTTATAAGTGTTAGGACGTATTGGTTTACATCCAAATTCCCATTCATTTTCTAAAATTTTTATACAATTTTTAGTACTTAATTTATGCTTAACTTGTTTAGAAGCTTTACTTTGTAAACAATGTAAAGTTATTCTTTCTTTTTCAAAATTTTTTCTATTTCCTATAGAGTCTATATTTTCTGATGGTACACCAGCTATTTTACTATGTTTTTCTAAATAAGAAACATATTTTTTTATACATATCTCATTCCATGGTGGTGGTAATCTATGAAAATATTGGTTTCTCCAAAATTCTATATTTTCATTTTTTTAGTTTTTGATATTCATGAAGAAATTTTTTAGAGAATTCTTCTAAATATCTAATATCACATAATTTGATTTTTGACAATATATAACTAGATATACTATCCTGATCTTTTTTTTATCAAAATAGCCACAAAATTCTATTTTTAGAATAAAAGTTAATCCTTTTAAAAGATCTTTGGGAGTTCCTATCTAGTTGATTAACTACCATTTTCTTTCTTTTCCTTTATCAGATTATTCCATCTTCTTAGAAATTGTAGAACATCTCCTTGAAATGTTCCAACAAAATAGTTTAAAAATTTTTCTTTTGACCACATATTATTGTTGTTTACAACAATAGTCATAGATTGTGCCCAGTCATCTATGATTTTTTCATAGTCTGCTACAGGAATATTAGTTAAATCTAAATATATTCCTCCTTGAGCAACATTTCTTTTATTTAAATCATTTATTCTATGTGGAACTAGTTGAGTAGATGAGTCTCCTAGATTTTCAGTTTTTATTTCATTTGTAGCTATATTTTCTGTTTTATTACCAAAAATTCTAGTTGCATTTTCAAATTTGTCAAAATCTTTATTAAAATATCTCAGATAATCATCATTTTGAAGATCTAACTCTATTTTTCTTTTTCCATAAGGATCTGTTTGATCAGTATCCATAGGTTCTGATATTTCTATATTTTCGTCTTCATCTGTTGAAGTATTTTCTTCATCAGACTTATAACTTGTAACTTTTAGGTCTTCTAGGTTTATAGAATTATCAGAATTATTAGAACTACTACTGTCTGTAATGTCATATTTTAACATATAATGATAGTTAAATAAAGTAAATAAATCTTTATATTTTTCATAAAATTGTTCTATTAGTTTTAAATATTCAATTCTTTCATTTTTATCAAAACTCTTAGTGAATTTATACTTCCAATGCTCTATAAGTTGTTTATAGGATTAGAAATCATATTTTTTCTGGTGAGTATATTTTCTTTTCTGTTTTTCAGTTTTTTTATTTCTTTTATTAGTAGTAGATGATTCTTCTGAAGAAGTATCTTCTTCCTCAGACAAAGTTAATATTATATTACTATTTTCATAATATAAAGGTCCTAAATCTATCTTTTGTTCTATATTTTTATTAATAAGAACTTGTTTTAATTTATTATTAATATTAGATAATATTTCTTTAGATTCGCTATTCAAATCTAATTCTGTAACCCCTCCTAAATTATTTACTTGTTGTTCTATTTTACTTACTTTGTTATATAATTTGCATAATATGATTGCAAATTTTGTATTTATATAGACAACCTGTTTCTTCCATGAAATTTATCTTTGGTACCTAAAACCTTCCGTTATTTTTTTATGTCTTTACTCTCAAAGGCCTAAAGTCTCACACAGGCATAAGCAGGCAATAGAAAGATAGAATAACAGATATATGGGTTTTAAGATAAATAATCATGAAATAAACGAAATTGTAAATAAAATATAAGAATTTACAATAAATACTACGATATTATTTCTCCAAGTATCGTTACACTAGAGCTCTGATACCAATTTCAGGATTGAAGGAGAATGCGGAAGACAATAGATTTTATTACAAAAGTAGAAGTAAAGGAAAAGTTTTTACAAGGAGAGGATGGTGAATGAAAAGAAAAAGGAAGATTTCGAAACTATTTTTCGATGCCTTCTTTAGGCTTTTTCCTTTTCTATTATAAGAGAATTCTAAAACTCTTTTTAAATTTTCTTTGAATCCCGCACAGTTTTCTGATAAGGATAATGTCTCATCATGAACATGGTTGCTTCCACATTTCATGTCTTGTCACATCATTGATTTGATGGTTGCTTCCACGTTGCAATATTTTTTGTTTGCATCTAGATGCCCTCTTCTTCAAGTTGCCTTCTTTTGTCCATACTTGAGTATTTGTTTTTCTTGGACTTTATTTTTTCACGTGGCTGCCTGTTTTGGCTTTATCCTTCTTGAATGTTATTTAGATTCATTTCTTCTATCTCATCTAGATGTAATGAATTTAGTGAAAGTCTTGGTGAATTCCAAGTCTCCCACGTGTTTTTGATTTCTTCTATTTTATGAGATGAAAAATCTTCAATCTCCATTTCAGCTATCTTTTTTAATAGCTGCACAAATTTTTCATCTCTATCATTCTGGATGTTTCCAGTTTCATATGCCAATATTCGTCTTCCATCAGTCCAGAGTTTATAAATTTCTTGCTAAAGTAAATATTTGGCTTTTGCCATCAAATCTATCACTGTTTGGGTTTGATAATAACTGGAATTTTTGTAACACTTGTCAATATTTTTTATCAAGTGTTCTTTGTCTTCTTTGACTGCTGATAATTTGGGGCTTCCAATCATTCTTTGAATAATCCAAATTTGATATGGCTGATAAATTTTTCTTTTTCGGCAATACCAATAAGGCTGCTTATTTCAATATGAAAATAATAGTAAATGTCATCTTTATTTATTATGTTTAATGATATAGACTTAATAGATGCAGGAAAATCTTTTAATAGATGAAAAGAAAATTTTTGAACTACTATTTTTTTAACAAAACCCTATTCAATACTGCTTATATCAAATGGCTCATGATCCCGTCTAAATTTTATAGTAGGAAATTTTTCATCTAAATCATTAGTAAAAACATAAACTTGTAAAAAATATTCTGAAAAAGTATTTTGAAATTGAGTTTATTGTTTGCAAATAGCTCCATTTATTTTTGTAAAAATTTCTACTAATAAAAATTTTCTAACTTTATTATATAAACATAGTCTAAACCTTTTATTCATAATAGGACTATTTGTTCCTTTATTAATAAAATACTGAAATATATCATGAAAATTGTTTATCTCCTTAATATCTATATATTCTATGTCACATTTTATGGATCATGGTCATGGTTATCATTATTGATAATCTGATATTGCTTAGATATGCTGTTTTAATCTATGTTACTCGGACTTGAGGATGAGTTCATATCCATATCTAGATACGTGTTGCACATAGGTGTTAGCCATGGGTTCGAGAGAAACAAAGAGTCTGGATGGCATAGGTCTGTTATCCACTAGTAGGTATTTTAGCTGTCACAGGTTATGGATCATAGTGAGGGTTGTCATTATTGCCTGGATATGCCGTGTTAATCAATATGCCATAAGTATTAGAGACGGGTTTCGGACAACATATGAGTGAATGATTCAAAGATACTTGATTAACGATGTAGAGATCTTCGGAAAACCGTCATGCTTAATGTTTGTTAGGTGATTATGAAAATTCTCGTTTCTGTTTATCGTTCAACCAGCTGTACAGGATAGAGATCACAAATTCTTAACACAAGCAATTGGAGAAGCATATAAAGGGGTTGAATGTAAAGATGGAAGGCCATTTGGTGCAGTTGTCGTTTGCAATGACGAAGTCATTGTGAGTTGCCACAACATGGTTTTGAGAAACACTGACCCTACTGCACATGCAGAGGTTACTGCTATTAGAGAGGTCAGATCAAAAGAACTAAACAAACCAACAAAACAATTTAATAAAATTTATCGATCCTGTCCATATGTTTACTTGAAATGATTGAAACAGTTCCAATCCCTGAAAACCATGAACTGCTACGAAAAGCTTAGATGTTTTTTTGTTGATTGTAAGAAAATATGATAGCTTCAATGGAAGACATACATATAAATATACAGTAGCTTTCATTTTGTGGGGGTTTTTCGGCATCATTCTGTGATTTATTTGCAATTGTTATGGCCTTTTTTGTTTGATGGCAAGAGTTTGCTGTATTTCTAGCAGTCATGTGATGGTCGATAATTTTGCATGCATGTTAAATATAGCGAGGAAATACGACTAATTCAGCTCGATTGTCATCGGTGCATGTTAGACGTTAGGATATAAGGATTCTTAGGTTCTCATATAAATGTATGAGAAATCCATGTTTTCTATTTACTAATGCTTGGAACATAACATACCATGTCAGGCATGCAAGAAGCTGAATCAGATTGAGCTCTCAGACTGTGAAATGTATGCTTCATGCTAGCCTTGCCCAATGTGCTTCGGTGCTATCCATCTGTCAAGAATCAAGGTCCGATGCCAAACCTTACTATTTTTTAACGTATATAATCCTTTTCATTAACTCACGATTGAGATTTCAACCCCGGACTAGTTGGATGTCACTTCTTAAGGGTGGCTATATGAAATCGAAATGGTGACATGTGTTTATTTTGTAATGGGAAAGCAGAAGCTGGTTTATGGAGCGAAAGCAGAGGCAGCCATAGCAATAGGATTTGATGATTTCATTGCGGATGCATTGAGACGTATTGGGTTTTACCAGAAGACTATCCTGGAGATCAAGCAAGCCGATGGAACAGGTGCTGTCATTGCAGAACAAGTATTTGAGAAGACCAAGGAAAAGTTCACCTTGTATTAGTTTCTCTTTCATTACTAGAAACACAGTTTGAAGTTTATGTTAAGACTGCCCCCTCTTTTAAGTTATCAACAAGTAACGCACTGTTTGATTTCATAAAATGAAGAAATCCTAATAATTATAAGTATAATGATCAAGATATGAGACCGAAAGAATAAAAATTATTTTATAGACCCTTCTTACCATATCATCTGTGATCTCTATCTAATTATTAATGATATTTTAATAATTTTTTTATATTATTAATACATAATTTTGATAATATTTTTACTCTAAATTTTAAATTCAAATCACGAATTTTAAACACTAAACCTCAAACTCAAACTCTCTGCAAGTTAATTTTTCAAACGTTGACCTATCTTAATTGAAATATTTTAAAGTTTTAAAAATCAATTTAATTTCTGGGTTATAATTTTACGGGAATTAACTTTTACAATCATTTTACAATTAAGTCACAAGTTGAAGAAGAAATTTAAAATTTTCTATATATGTTAAATCTCCCGAACACGCGCCAAGGAAGCGCGTTGACTGTTAGCTCTCTCTAACCAAACATCCCACCTTCCCCTTCCTCTTCAACCGAGTCCAACAAACACGCTTTCCTAATCACCGATTCCTCGTGAACCTCTCATGGCTTCGGAGCAGTACGGCGCCGTTTTCGAGGTATCTCAGGACGACGACGACGAACCTTCTTCCTCCGATAACGAGATCAACGAAAATGACGACGTCCTTAACGGTAACGAAGACGTTTTGAACGATGAAGAAGACGAGGTATTGTTAGAGGAAGAAGAAGACATAAATTCCCCTTCTTTACTCCCTCAACCGATCCCTTCCCAAGTATCCTTCGCCTCAGTCCCTGCCGTTCCTCTCGCCGTCCCCTCCGCTGCCGCCGTAACCATCGCCGCCATCTCGACCGACGAATTGCCTCCTGATTCCAAAAGCCAACGCGTCGATTCCGTTGTGGCGGAGAAAAAAACTCCGCCGCCGCAGCAATTGGACGATTCGCGACGGTTATTTCAACGGTTATGGACCGACGAAGACGAGATCGAGCTTCTCCAAGGGTTCCTCGATTACACAATGTTGAAAACGAGCTCAAATCCCTCTTCTACTTCTCACCATCACCATCAAGATACGGCTTTGTTTTACGATCAAATCAAATCGAAACTCCAGCTGGATTTCAACAAGAATCAATTAGTGGAGAAGCTTCGAAGGTTGAAGAAGAAATATAGGAACGTGATTAGCAAGATCAGTTCAGGTAAAGAATTTTCCTTCAAAAGCCCTCATGATCAAGCTACTTTTGAAATTTCTAGAAGGATCTGGAATGATGGTGTTAGCAAAGTAGAAGATAATGTCTTAGATGATGACGAAAATAACAATAATAACAACGCTAGTTTGATCGATGAAAGTGGAGAGAAAAAGAATTTGACACAGAAACCAGCAGCCACGAAGAAAAGGTCGAGAAATAAAGGAGTGAAAATGGAGGAAAAAAGAGATGTAAACGATGGAATTGTGCATATAGATAGTAACTCTAATGATAGGGTTAATAATGATAATGGTAATGTAGAAGCACTTGGTGGTGGTAGCAGTGGAGGAGGAGCTAACACGGGGGCGGCCGGGGTCATAGAGGAGACCGTGAGGAGTTGTGTAACACCCTTGTTTAAGGAGTTGTTAGGTAGTGTACTGGGAGGAGGAGGGGGATATGGAGGAAGAGGGATCAGTGGATTGGTGATGAATGCAATTCCATTGTGTTTGGGCGGCGGTGGGGGCAACGGGGAATGGATGGATGAAAGATGGAGAAAGCTGCAGATAATGGAGTTGGAAGTTTATTCGAAACGGGTGGAGCTGGTGCAGGATGAGATTAAGGCGGCTTTGGAGGAGCTCCGGTCGATGAATGGGTGATTTTGGATAAGCTGATATAGTGTAGGGAAGAAAGTGGCTTTTGGGTTTCGGTTGATTTGATTGAAATGATGGTTCTGCTTTGCTTAGTTTGTTTGTTATAATTTTTTTTTTTCACATTTGTGTACAATATATGATATATTCAAACATGAGTTGGGTTGATTTGCTTAGAGGATGTTATGTTACGATTAATGTAAAGCCTTGACAGAATGCTTTTTGGGTTTTGGAATAACGAGTTCTGGTTATTTTGAAGCTGAAGCTTATTCAACTTGATTTGATGTCATGGGTAAATGTTTGGTAGTTTCAGAGGGAAGACACTATGGTGTGGTTTTTATATGAGCATAATAGAAAAGAAGGGCTGCAAAATTGAATGTTTGATTAGGTTTCAGGCTATTCTGATTCACATTATCAATATATAAAATTTCTTGGGTTATCCCAGATCCAATCCGTCTATTTTGTTTGTAAAATTAAATGTCGATTCCACATACCATGGTGAGGTGGCAAAGTCTTTGATATCAGTCTCGGGATCAAAACTTCGTATTTGATCCTGGAACAATTTCTACCTTTCCTTTGTAAAAAGGAAAATGAGGAGTTGGAGCCCAAGTGAAAACCAGGCTTATCCAAGTCAAAACAAAAAATTAGCCCCATAACAAGAAGTTGCATGGTAGACAGAGAGACAGGTGCCTCACCTTATCCAAATCCTTTTATTTTTTTCAAACAGGAAAAGAGCATATGCCCCTTCCCTTCCATGGATCCCTTTCATTTCTCCTCCACCCACTGCCAAAAATATCACTAAACCAAGTCTGACGCCAAAACCCAAAATCAGTAAAAATAGAAAGAGAAATCCTCCATTGAAATGGCATCTGCAACAGCAAGACTCATTTTTCCTCTTCACCACTTAACCCAACCTTGTCCGAAGCCCAAAAAACCTAATCTCTTTCCCTTCCATAAACTCCTCTCCAGAATTCCTCCCAACATCCTCCAAACCCATAGAAACCAACCCCATTTCACCGTTCGTTCCATTGATGTCTCAAAAGAAGACAGTCAAGAAACCCCAACTTCTGACCCAGATAACAAACAATCTCCATCAGTGGAAGAAACAAGTGGGGGAGAAGAGACGATTGACAAACGCAGGTTAGAAGAGAAGTTTGCTGTGTTGAACACAGGGATATATGAGTGCAGGTCATGTGGGTTCAAGTATGATGAAGCAGTGGGTGATCCTTCCTATCCAATTCCACCAGGGTTTCAGTTTGATAAGTTGCCTGATGATTGGAGATGCCCTACCTGTGGGGCTGCAAAGTCTTTCTTTGAGAGTAAGAGTGTTGAGATTGCTGGGTTTGCTCAGAATCAGCAGTTTGGTTTAGGAGGCAATGCTCTTACTTCTGGTCAAAAGGCCCTCTTAATTTATGGCAGTTTGTTCTTCTTCTTTGTGCTCTTCTTGAGTGGCTACTTTTTGCAATAGGTAGGTAGGGTGCATAATATAAATTTCTGTAATTGTTCTTTGCCTTAAAGGTATATTTTTGTGCAAATAGGAAAATCCATCAACCCCCCCCCACCCCCCAAAAAAAATCGAAGCTTCTTTGAGTTTTGTGTTTCATTTTAGTTTTCTTGGCATTTCGTTGCTCCATGCATGCTTAAAATATAAAATTCAAGGGTTTTGAATAGATCATGGTACCATTGGCAACCATTAATCCAAAAAGAGATTTTTGTGGTTTCAAGTACTTTGAAATTATCTGCAAATCAAGATTGTAGAATCTTAGATATTGAATGATCCTTCCCCATGGCAACGATACTAACACCTTGAACTTTAGGTTTACCAGCTTTTAGGCCTTGTTTCTAGGCTTTGTTTTGTAGGAATCTGAGCTTTGATCCTCATTCATTTACCAAGTTTTTTAGAAGCTTTGGTTTTAAAAAAGAGATTATATTATACTTCATAAGATTGTAAATCATGACGAATTATAAAAGGCAAAATGTTGATAAAGTTGGAATTTAAAACTTTGAATGTCCAAGTTCCCTATGCCAAATATCACGTGAATTTCCTCAGATGTAGATCATGTCTAAATATATCTCTAACATATTATTTGTAATTGTACCTACACTTACAAACTTCTTCAAAAAATATACATATAAATGCGTTTAAAAAAACAAATTAGCAATGATAGGTTGTGATTTACATACTTATAATGGAACACAAGTAAACTTGTCATACAATCATGTCTATCCTGGTTGTAATAGAATAAGCAATGAAAGGGGCATCCTTGAAATGAGAAACATACCAATCACATTTTCTCCGTTCAGTTACAAAACACAACAGGCGGCTTTGCCAGTTCCGGCTCTTGCCAATGCTATACTGCAAACTGAGATCTACAATATGATGATGCCTCTACAATATGATGATGCCTATTTGTACAACTTGAACATATAATTGACACTATCAACATAACAGTCCTAGTTTTGGCGGTGTGATGGGAACCTATGGTTTAAACTACGCAACGGTTTGCATGAACTATAAGTTAAAAAGTTGACAATTAGTGAATGTACACGCCTGTGTGAAAGAAATAGGCAACAACCCCATCCGATATCATGATCACTGCTGATTTACAGGAGATGGACGAGTCTTAATCTGATAAACCTTTCTTCATCTGCTTCTCATAAGCTCCACTTGATGCGTTTTCTTGTTTTAAGCGACTTCCAGGGTTTACATTAACTGGTTTACCCATCCATGTGTTGGGTGGTAGGGGAGCAGCACCCGTGTTCTGCTCAGACAGGAGATCTAGATTTTGCAGGCACCTAGAATTTGGCATTTTCGAAGACATCTCTGCATGTGCTCTACCTCTGGCACTTCCCTCAAAAGACAAAGCAGACATTCCAGTCCTCAAATCATAATAACGGTCCTGATTCTGTAATGTATCCTGTGCCCTGTAGTTGTTTTTGACTTGCATACCATTGGATGATGGATGTCTTGGGTTACCCGATATACCTTGAGGATGGTTGTGTTGACCATAGTAATTTGCGCCATTACCGTATCCCCTTCCATAACTTAATGGTCCAGTCACACGTGGCTGCCTGCTATAATAATGGTTTGGGTCATCAAGAAAGCCCCTTTCATAACCTGCTGGTCCAGCAGGTCTTGGTCTAATGCTGGTGTAGTTGCTTGACATATTAAAAGATGGTTGCTCGAACGACCAAGAGGATGGCCCCTTTGATTTAATATTAAGAGTATTCCTGACAAGACGATGTGCTGCCTCTCCTAGCTGAGGCCCAATGATTGCACCAGGTACCAGTTCCCTGTCAAACAAATTTAACAATGAATATCCTAGTAACCAGCGGCAGCTATGAAGGCCTTTGAATAAATTCTGAGGTCCTAACAGCACTGGCACTAAATTGATGGCAAATTTTAATAGTATGGTAACAGATCTCTAAAATCATGCTAAGATTCTCACCGATCTCTGCCTTGCTGGCGCCGGCCACCACTGTCTTCATGCCATAATACAGGAAAAGGTTTGATGTCCAATGGTGTTAGAACCTGCAAGAGTGATATGCATGTGTTTAAAAGTAAACTCTGCTGAGGGGTCCACAATGCTCTGTCATGTTTCTCAGGATGAGAGAGTACCATAAAAGAAAGTTCAATGGTAATCTTGTGCTTCCTTGTGTTCCCTAATTATACCTAATAAATTTAAGCCTACGCCTATGTCAAAAAGTCATACCTTTTTGGGTACCAAAACACCCTGTGGAAGTCTTGGAATGTGTCTATGGTGTGAAGGATTAAGATATGTAACATTCCTGCAAAGAAAAAAATGCATGAAAAATAGTTGGGATAAATTTATACAAGCGTTCATGACAAAAAATGGAAATAGAACCATGGAAGACTTACAACACTTGGTTAAATTCTATATGCGGCAAACCCTTGACAGGGGAAGAGACTACATGTTGCCAACCATTCCTTTCAGATAACCAAAGAAATCCATTCATTCCACCACTGTGAAACCAACAGATGTTCCGTAAAAATTATTTCAAATGTGAACACTCAATAATTAACAGTTAGATTAACCAACCTAGCATTTGTGTCGATTGGCCATAAGAATCTTTCATGGGGGCGAACATGATGGTACATTTGATAATACGAAATCACTTGAGAAGCCAAAGGATGAAGGGGATGGACATATAGCAGATCAAGCATCACACTGTTCCGAATCTGCTCTTCAGCCTGTAGATATTAAGGGTTAGAATAATGAATCAACCAAAAACATTGTAAGAACAAGCGATGCATGAAAGAAGACTCCAGGATATTTCGCATGCATCATTTAGAAATTAAGCTTGCTAATCTAAAACAACCATTCAGACCGTTAAAGTAGCTTCAAGCTTTCTTGTTGCAGAAAGCAACTTCTTCTCATCAATGAATGGCAATTTGACAACACCCTGGTGGAAAGAAAAAGGGTAAGAGTCCACAATTTTTTTGTTGAAATGCATGAGGAAAATAAAAAAAATGAGTTAACTTTCTAGATAAGAATACACCTGCCATGCAAAGCGTTTTCCATGCATGTCAATCTCAAAATCTGCCGCACAAAGAAATCTCAGTGAACTTTACAAGAGGGGAGGAATCTCACAAGACAAAGAGACCACCAAGAGTTAATTGACTTCTTACCGGTGGGATAGAAATTATAGATAGGTGATGATGGATCAGTCATCAGTTTCCCATATTCTTCAGGCAAAGCTTTATAACTATAACGTGATAAGAGATAAAATAGTATAGCATAAGCAACAGTAAACCAGAACCAAAAAGAAATATTTGACGTAAAATGCCATATACTTATAGACAACAAATATAAAGCAAAGAAACCTGGCAGCTGGCAGTGTTCCCATGAGCTGGTCAAAGGGTTTAAATGGCTCTCCCATGAAAAATGTTATTTCCAAATCAGCTAGATCTGAAAGATCTGAAGCAAATGGAGCATAATGATATGGATAAAACCTGAAGGAAACAGTGTAGATGCCACTTTAGACAAACTGAATAAAAAAGCCATATTGCAAGACATGTAGCATATTTTGGACTATTTGTTAGGTAGTCATACTAGACATGTATATACAGCAGAAGCCAACTGCAGTTTGAGCTACGGAAAGAGTATCAGATACCAAATACCTGGCTCTCCTTGACCATGATTAAAACCTAAAACCTTTAAGTTGAAAATGTCTCAACTGTTTACAAAGACAATAGCACACAGCATTAAGGGTGTACTTGAAAGTGGGAGGATGGAAAGAGGGAAGTACAAAAGTGGAAAGGGCAAATTTTGACTGCGCCCGGTAGGAAAGAGAAGTGAGAAAAGAAATAACAAAGACGACCATTTTTGCATCATAATGTATAAAAACAAATCATTTCAAATTGGAAAGGCAAGAGGAAAGAAATGAGAGAGGAATAAGTAAAGCATGCATATGTTTTTCTTTCAACTTTCAACTCTACCAAGCAATTGATGGAAAGATGTTACTTTTTCTTTCTACTTTTCCATCTTTCCAGCCAAGCACACCAATAGATAGAAAAAATATGTTTCTATCTATCCACTTTTCTCCTCTTTCAACTTTCCACCCTACCAAGCAAACTTTAGTGAATTTTTGTATAGATAACACTGTCTCTTTCTGATATTTACTTGTAATGCAAGCAGAGCGTTGGAAAGCATAAGGAGGAAAAAAACACATAAATCCATTGCAGAGCATAGGCTTCACTTGGCATTTAAAGCATAGCATTGGAAAGCATAAGCAGGCGAAAGGATGCATAAGTCAATGCCAAGAGCATACAGAAAATGCTTATGCTCTTGTATTTAATCTTAGTTCGTTTAGTTTACGAAATGACAGATAGAAGGGAACATAGATACAAATTTTCTGCCAGTCCAAAACAAAACTAACCATTGCCAGGAGCAAACACCTTCGTAGTAATAGCGGCATACCCAGCATAGCCCTTCAACATACTTCAAAACCTGCAAGAAGTAGAAACAACCATTACAGCTCTTCTACCAGGATACCACATACACAATGTATTGTGGCAAAAATCTTCCACGAGACTTTGAATTTAAACTTACAATGTCCTTTTTAACTTCTTCAATCTCCCCGGGATTTGATATGTCAAATTTCTCAACATAATATCTTTCTTTGTATCCTGGTTCCCCTAATTTAATCTGGAAAAAGAACAAGTAGATTACTACAGTGCAAGAAGCTGATCACAAAAAGCTACCACACTTCTCCGATTGCTCAAAGGACAGTCAGGGCTTGCATGAGATTCTACATATCATAACTATCCCCTTCACTTCTACATATTATGAAATATAAGACCAACAGTGGAACAGCTTAAGCTCACAGTTCAAATGGATGTCAATAAAGTACGCAGATAATGATATTCTACAAAATTCACAGCAATTTACTATAACTCCCCCCTTCACTTTTCAACTTTATGGGTTAAAAGATTAAAAGTGGAAGGTTAAGCAATCAGTTCAAATGTATGTCAAGATAAGCTAGTGGACAATGATATTCAACAAAATTCAGTGCAAATTAAAGAGCATAAAGTTAATTAAGACTTCACATAACCAAAAGATTTCTCAATTTATCAATAAAAGAGCGTAAAGCTAATTCAGTGCAGATAATGATATCACTTGGTAGCTAATTCAGTGCAGATAATGATATCACTTGGTTCAGATCAAGTTAAGCATTAAGCATCTGTGAGCTCGTCAATATGCTTCGAATTAGTAACAACCTGGATTCTCACTTTGACCTACAATCCAAACAATTTCACCTGTAGAGACACTGAACCTGCCATTTTACTTGAACACAGATTTCTAATTTAAAACAAAATGATTTATTACACAGACCTTATCTACAACAGTTGCCTGTGCATCCTTAGAGGACTCTCCTCTTGCTTTAAGCTTTATCTGTTCATTATTCTCAATTGCCTGAAAATAGTCATTTACCAACATAAGGAACTTATATGAGAACTTAAGTAGAAATAAAACAACTTAAGGAAGATGTGCATGATAAACCACCAATCACCAATGGAAAGCCAAAAGCTCATAACTTTAGCACACAACTTGCGCACAACCACAATTTATTCATAAAGACAAGTAAAAGATCTGACTAAAACAGTTATCATAAAATAGAAGTTCACTGAACTTCAAAATTTACAAATTTATTACTATCAAGAATATATTTCTCCTTGCCTTCAAGAGATTACTTTGCACTTCAGTAAGAATCTCTTGAAAAGTCACTTCCCCAGATGTTGTGTGTTGCTATTTGTTGGATGCAGTAAAATTTGAACATTTACACATATTTCTGCTTACATGTTTGTAGTTGCTTGGAAGGAACAAAAGATTCTTTAAAAAAATGGCCAAGATTGGTCCCCCCTTAAGTGAGCAATTATTTTTCCAGCTAAGCCTACTTCACAGAAATCAATAGAAGATAAATACAATACTTTTTTTTTAATTAATGTAACACATTGCTCCAAGAAAAAAGCAACCTAGCTCTAAAAGATATTACTGAAATCACCCAACTTATATAGCATCACATCAGTCAAAAAAAAAAACATCAAAATATAATATAATCATCCAAATTTCATGTCCTGGTTTTCAACTGGATAGGAGATACACATATGCATCAAAGAACAGAAGATGTAACTCACCTGCTGTATACGAGCCCTCTTCTGAAAGATTTGGTCTTCATGAACAGAAACAGATTGAATAAAATACTCCACTCTATCTAACAAAACCTGTGCTTGCAAAAAAAACGAGGGGGGGGGGATGATATCAGCAACCATGAGAAAGAACAGTTGTAGCCGGATCTGGACAAGAAATTAAAAATAACAACAATTTCTTCTGATCTTATGCAACACACTATTTTGTCACGATAAATGAATAAAGTCGTTAACAAGGAGGACCCACTTCATTAAGTCAGCCTGTACTCTATCTCAGTTCCTTTCTAGAATGTCAACAAATATGCACCCATCGTTAATTGGTTAACTTTGATCTGTTGTTCTTCAGCAGTAAATCTCATGATAACAGCAATATAGCATCTAGCCATTGATTAGGAATCTAAATAATTTTGGGAAGAGAAAATGTTAAAAAAGTAAATTTTCCTAGATTTGGGAATTTTGAGATGGTCAATGGTTAAAGAAATGTGTACTGGTTTTATGAATGTATACTGGTATCCACGCACAACAACCCATCCCACCTACCAAAAAGAGAAGACAGAAAATGTATAATAAATATCTATTTGACTTGAACTGGAGATGAAATCCATTCCCAACTCCTGATGAGATAATCACTAAATTTGATGTTTGATAGGTAAAAATGGAAATTATTAGTCTCCCACAAACGCTTCATTTCAAAGAATAGTGAGTTCTTCACTCTACTGATCTTTACTATAAAGAAATAAAGCTCCAGTTGATAACTAGATATTCCATTGATGCACTTTTATCTGTTATAGTTCATAGTGAACTTTATGACAAAGACTTAACAGATACATAAAAAAAATAGGGAAAAATTACCTCACCAGCATCAGTAAGATAACCACCCATGGCTGCAAATTCCCTTTTATACACTTGCATCAAAAGATTTATAGCACCCTGAAACAGAAAATTACTTATGCTTTGATTAATAATTTAATAGAATAAAGAAAAACCAGGCACAGAAACTAAGGCAATCACATACCTCCCTGATTTCTAATGTTGGCATATGCGGAAGGAAATCATTGCCAACAAAGAAACATATGAAAACAAAATCATCCACTATTCTTTCAAAGTTTATCTCAAATGGAGGGTTGGGGATCTCTAAATCATATTCCAAATATTCTCGCAACATCCATATGTTAAGAAACTGTCCATACAATTAGCCAGATCAGCACAGTATAAACCAAGCAAGAAAAAGAGGAAAGAACAATTGTGCTTGTGTTGTATCACTTAAATGGAGATTGAGTTACTTCTGTACCTGATATTTCTTCTTGTGTATAGGTGTATCATCCACAGCATTCCATTCTCCGGTTTCATCATCTGGCTTACCACGACACTCTGCTGCCAAATGACCTACTTGACCACAGAGAAAGCACTTGTCCTGTTGTCCAGGAAGAGCAATCACCTACACAGCAATGGAAAATGAATAATAATAAAAACGACCATTAGCAATAAATTGTTTGAAACTAAGAATAAGATTTAAAATTAAGATAAAGAGGCACCGACCTCTCTTAAAATTGAAAAGTGAACCTCATGTGTAGCTAAGGACAACATGATCAAATCTGCGTCCTGATCATGACAAATCAAATGCCTAATTTAGCACTACAATTAAAACATCTATGAGAGAGCCATAAATGAATCAGAAGTAGCATAGTGTGAAGGGCTAGTTATGGAGTTGACTCTCACCAGACCATACAGACAGTGTCGCGTGTTTGGATTGAAGCCAGGAAGGTTACGTTGTAAACGAATGTATGACATAATCTTGTGTTCTCCCTCACCAGGAACATTTGCATCAGAAAGAATAACCTTCAAATAATCACCCAATGCAGCCCCATAAATAAATTTAGAGAGACAAAGTATCCTGAAAGCCAAAAGTATATGGGAAAATTATACAGAAAGGATTATCCATTTTGCAAGGAATCATCCAATCTTTGAAGCCAAAGAATAATGTCCTTCGCACCTTTGTATTCCGCCAGCCAGGATTGTGATTCAACCTAGATTGTATATAATACTGAAGAGCTACAGACAACACAGCCATAAATGAAGTGCCAGGAGTAATAACGTTTGAGTCACATGTTTCAGGTCTTTCCTTGGGGGACAAAGCATTCCCCTCAGCCTCAAACTCTTTCCTCAATCTCTCCTCTTCAGCTGCCTAACATGACATAAACAACCAAAAGATAAATCAACTAATCTGATCATTAGAATCCACTAAATAATTCAAAGACTTACTGCCTCAGCAGCATCTTTTGCCGCTCTAAAACGTCGAGTTCGTTGCTGATTCATCTTAGCTCTAGGGGCAACACCATCTACAAATATTATATATACAATGAATTAAAGAAACAATTAAAAGAAGAAAGAAAATTGAATAAACATGGAATAAAGCCTACCAATTGCCATATAGAGTAGCTTTCTAGGACGAACCAATGAGAAGAGATGGTCAATATAATCAAAGATTGATTTAAATACATCGTCATAAGTGGCAGGTGCAGGCTGTAATAAATAAAACATCGCGATGGGTGATATCCAGTAAAAGATCAAGGCCAAGGCAGAAATAAAAACCAATATACCAACTTACGGAACACAAAAAAGGAAAAATGTTGATGCACCAGTCATCAAGGACAATACTTCTCGATGCATGGTAATCAAGATCATACTAAGAAAGGAAAACATACTACAACTTCCTCACCATAATAATATCCAATCCACCACTTGGTTACCCTAAAACTTGCTTTCAATCAAAATTTTATTTATATACAGATTGCAAATAGACCCTACCTAAAACCTTCTCCTCCGCAAAAGCTAATTCTAGCACCATAATACCCTTCCTAAGCAACATATATTTCCCAATTACATTTACTAAACTACATCTTAAGTAAAAACACATTTCCAGACAGTTCGTAAATCAATCATCATAATTACATCCCTAACAGCGACAAAAAATTCTAAAATCAACTCAAAATAAAATTAAGAAAAAACAAATAATCCAAACAAAAAGAAATTCTGAAGGTCTTTCATTTCCAAAAAGAAAAATTACCTTGCCCTCGGGGTGAAAACGAGGGTGAATAATTCCATTCATATCGAGATAAAGATTATCGAATTCGAGGCCGTTAGGGTTAGGTTTAGAGACATCAACTGGTATTTGATTTCCATCTGCGTCTTCTCTCGGTTCTTCCTCGATTACGTCGACGATTGATTGCGGGTACCGATCCGCAAGCCACCTGTAAAACGTCGGTACTCCCATGGCTGTGCTGTGAAGAATTGGAGGTTCCTCCGGTAAGGTTTTGGAGGGTGAGGTTTTTTTTTTCCGATATAGGGAAAATATCGGAAAAAGAAAGAAAAAGAGAGAGAGAGAGAGAGAGAGAGAGAGAGAGAGAGAGAGAGAGAAAATTCGAGATGTGTCAGTGACGGTGAAATTGTACGGTCGCAACGGTAATATAAAAAGCCTTTCTTTTGTGAGCTTACTGAAATGACTAAATTGCCCTACATTATGGTGGGAAGCAAAATATGGATAGGCTGGCTAACCTAAGGGACAGGGCATTATTCAATTTGGCGGAAAAGAATATACTTGGTTTAAATTTTAAAAAATCTGTTATTTTAATCAATTAAGGTGTTTAAAAATATAATTACTACAAATTAATTTTAATTTTTTAATTAATAAATAAATAAATTAGAATATAATTAGAATTTTAATCCACGTCAATTATATTAGTAAAACCTTACATTTATCATTCAATTAAAATTTTATTTTATTTTTTTTACATTTTAATTTTATTATGCATATTTTATAATCTGTATATGTTAATAATATTGTTGATTGAGTTAATGTTACAATTTAACTTAAAATTAGTGATGGCAACACCATGATAAACAATTGTATTCATTTAATATTCTTAATTTGATGTATTTATATGTTTAAATTTAATTTTACTTACAATTTAATCTATTTTTATTTTAATATTGTATATATTTCATATGCTATTATTATTAATTAATTTTAAACTATATGTTTCACTATTTATTGTATCTTATTTTTAAATATACATTTGTGTTCTAAATACGTGATTGATAGAATTTTTAGGAAAACTTAACAAGTATAGTTAAAATTTAAGAAGATTGTATTCTTTTTCTTAACATCGAAGTGCTAAAATTGATAATTAAAATGATAAAAAATTTGTATTAATACAATACTAATATTTTAAAAATTCAATTAAAATGTTTTAAAATTTAAGAATTAAATTAAAATTTACGGGATGTTGAATAGAATTGGAGTCAAGTGTAAATGACAGGTATTATCACAATCTCTTACAGCTTGTTTGGTTTGGTATATTGGCTAAGCCAATACACCCCTAATCGGTGGGCCCCACGTAATACCTATCTAAGACGCCATTTGGTTGAGCGTATTGCTAATACGCGTGTATCCCCTTACTTTCCTAATCGGTGAAAAGCACCAATTTCTATTCCCCCCTTCTGCCCAAATTAGACGACACTACCTTAAACCCTCCCTCTTTTACCCCTAATCGATCCCCTCTGTTTCTCTTCCGTTTCCCACCTTCATCCGAATTGCTTCCTTGTTTCATTGCTTTTTCCCATTATTATTTTCTTGCCTTTTCTGCCGATTTGCTCCCCCGATTATTTTCTTTTCTATTTCGGCCGATTTGCTCACAGTTTCTGCCGATTTGCATCATCGGTTAGTCTATGTTTCCCGATAGATTAATATCCTTTTCTATTGTAGATGAAAACCAATACTTTCAAGGTAAATATGATCTATTGTTTTTATCTAATCGGTTTCCCCTTTTGCTTTTTTCAGGTTCTTCTTCATTGTGCCCCGATTTGCTAATAGGTTAGTTTTAGCCAATTTTATTCTGTTTGTATTGCATGTGCGATTGAAATGTGTTTTCTGTTGTTGGTTAGGCTTAAGAAATGCATGCCGTTCGAAGATGTTGTCTCTTCTCTGCTAATCTTCGATTTCTGTTTGTTTTGTTGTAAGTTTCGAGTCCTTTTTTGATCTCCAAAACCGAATGAGATTTCTTCCAATGTTTGTTTGTTTAAGTGCCTGAACTGAGTAGCAAAAATAGGTAAGATCATTGAGTTCTTTTGGTCCTCTGAAAGTAGCAAAAATAGGTAAGATTTCTGCAGTTCGAGTTCTTTTGTTTGTTTGTTCTGTTGTAATTCGGTCCTCTGAAAGTAGCAAAAATAGGTAAGATGAAAATGTTAGATGATAACGAATGTTCAAAACAATTTATAATGTTAAGAATATTGAATTTCATGCTGAGTGCAGATCATAGAAACTAGAAGCTGTTAGATGCAATTTGTGTAGTCTGGCTTTGGATATATGTGTGAAGATACTGAATTTGATTTTTTTAAGATATTAAACATTTTGGAATTTGAGGTTCTTGTTATTGATTGAATAGGATGTTTGATATGAGTAAGAATTTCTATTTTCTTTTTGTGTTTTAATCTATGAATTTGGGCAAGATATGAATTTGAGTTATATGTATATAACTAATTTGTTGTAAATTAAGAATAAAATTTGATATTTTCAGACTTTGATAAACAGAAAAGCAATGATGAGTTGGATTTTCCAATCAGTGTAATATGATTTTTTTTCTGCTAACCAAGCTATCTATATGTTTATGTTTAATTGTAGGTCCAAAGTTCTGAATTCTATAGTCAAACTTATAATGTTTCATCGGAACTTTTTAAAAAGCAATAATATTATTGCAAAATTCCCTACAACTACCTTTTATCAACTTGTTACAGTCATTAAGTTCTATTGTTGGTTTTTGAACTTATCAAAGTACATTGTGTTTGGATCATTTATTAAACATAATTATGTATTTTCTGCTAGTAATATCACAAGATAGATAATATCGAGATAGAACAGTTTTAACCTCTGAGGTGGGTTAGCTTTGATACACATGGTCAGTTACATAGATATCAAATTTATTATGATTTCAATCTTGTAGGTAAGTTAAAGTACTTGTACATTACAAATTCATGTTTGAAGAGGTTATAGGCGATAAAGATTTTGTTGGTTTGTTCTGGACATTGTTTTGATAGTCTGCTGGAAAATGTTATTTTAGTTTGTTAGTGAGTAGAAGATGAAACTGTTGTGGAAGATGAAATGTTATTTTAGTCTGCTGGACCTTGTTCTTGGTTTGTTAGTCAATAGAATTTGTTATTTTAGTTCTTTTGGACCTTGTCTGCTGGAAAATTTTGATTTGTTCTTGATTGGGACGAGTATAGGATTTGAAGAGCATGTGTTTTGAACATAGGCCATGATAATACAAAGGAAAAAGTCAGCCATTAAAATAAGCAAGTAATTACTTTCAGGTTCAATTAGCATTCAAAATAAGCTTTCCTCATTTGCTTTCAAAAAAATGCTGATATAATATTGCTAAAACTTGTAAAAGCAAGTAATTAATTTCATTAAAATATCTTTCCTTTTAATTACTTTTCATGCCCTTCATGATGTTTTAGGGTGAAAGTTTGTAATCTATTTACCAAAGCTAAATTATAATTATATCTTTCTTTATATGACATTTCACCGACCAAAGTAAGCTAATTTAATGTGATTAATTGCTCTCTTTTTATTATGGTTTACGTCACTATCTCTCAAACCATATTCATTTCGTTTACTTTTGTCTCTAATTTTTTTTACATTGGTATTTAAATTATTTATCGATTACTATTTTTAGTCAAATAATTTAACGAGTTTAAAAAATAAATACTCTATCCGATTATTATTTTTATTCATATTTAACAATCTTATTTGCTTATCTAGTTTATGACTTGTATAATATTTGTCATGAGAGCAATTTTAAGTTAAAATTGTCACTTAATCCAATTTAACAAAGTAAAAGGATTAAATTTTTAAAATTATAAATAAATAAATTAAATTTTAAATGTGTAAAAAATATAGAGACGAAAGAATAATTAAACCAAAAATGGGGCTTGTGACCTAATCTATCAAAAAAATTCTTCATGCGGCAAAGGTTGTTATTATTTAAAATAGTACAGGTAATTTATTATAAATTCGATGTTTAATTAAATTATAAATATTATGATACTAATAATGAGAACATTATTAATAACATAAATATAATTGTAATTATTATAATTTTTATCTTTAATATTAATAATTTGAAATTAATAATAAACATGAAACCTGTTTGTTAAGTATTAATGTTGATATAATTTTATGTGGAGAGAATTATATTTTTATATTAATTAATAAAAATGATCATATATATTTAAAATATACGTAAAATTAAAAGATTATACATACACCAACAATGTTTTTTAGGGTAAATAACATTAAACCAACAATTATACATCACCGACAATGTTTTTTAGGGTAAATAACATTAAACCAAGAATTATACATACACCAACAATGTTTTTTAGGGTAAATAACATTAAACCAACAAGTAATTTTAGGTCAATTATACATACACCAACAATTAATTTTAGGTCAATTATACATGCTTTATAATTTCTTTATTGTTTGGGTGATTCATAAAGAAATGAAATTAAAGTTGCAACGATATCATTTAGTATCAACTATTTTGCTTCGTGTGTTCTAAATTTGTATTATTTATTTTTATTTGATAATGTGTAATTGCAACTTCAATTCATTGATAGTGTGTTATAATTTTAATATGTTGCAGTAATGGCTCATCTGCCTTTAATTGCACAAAGTGTGAGGCGTAAAAGAATTGGTCTTGCTTTGACATTATGGTTGGAAATCTGTAGAATTGCGATTTGGTTCTTGTTTAGAATGGGTGCCAGCCTTAGCCTACAGACTTATCAACCAAGGATTAGGTCCTATACCTTAGATTTTTATGCAAAACGGGATAATGTGAAGAGGCTTGTATATGCTAGTGACGAGACTTGTATTGAACAAGTTAGGATGAATAGAACTGCCTTTTGTAAACTATGTGAGATGTTAGAATCGATAGGGGGATTGAAGTCATTAAGGTTCATGCTTGTTGATGAGCAAGTAGCAATGTTTTTACATATCATCTCCCATCACCTGAAAAATCGAGTTATCAAGCATCACTTTAGAAGGTCCGGGGAAACTGTAAGCAGAGCATTTCATAGTGTTTTAGATGTTGTCATATGCTTACAAGATGTCTTATTTAAAAAGCCGGAGCCAATTACAGCCGACTCTTCTGACACAAGGTGGAAATGGTTTAAGGTAGTAGACTGAGTTTTATATATAACTTGTACAACATTTAGTTGACTTAGATTTAAATTAGTATTCTAACTCAAGGTTTTATATCATGTGATATAGAATTGCTTAGGTGCTCTTGATGGAAACCACATAAAGATTAGGGTGCCAACAGTTGATAAACCTAGATATCGAACCCGAAAAGGTGACATAGCAACAAATATGCTAGGTGTTTGTACACCTGAGATGCAATTTGTTTATGTTCTTCCTGGTTGGGAAGGTTCAGTTGCCGATGGACGGGTGCTCCGAGATGCCATTAGTAGAAGACATGGACTAAAAGTTCCTCATGGTACAGTGTATACTTAGAGGAATTTGAATTATTCATTAAGATCAAACTTTGTTTGCTGAATTAATCATTTTTTAGCCAATTTATTTTATAGGTTGTTATTATCTAGTTGATGCTGGATACACAAATTGTGAGGGATTTCTTGCACCATTTAGAGGACAGAGATATCATCTGAACGAGTGGCGTCAGGGTTATCAGCCAAGTTCTCCGCAAGAGTTTTTTAATATGAAACATGCCTCAGCACGTAATGTCATTGAAAGATGCTTTGGCTTATTAAAACTTAGATGGGGAATACTTAGGAGTCCATCGTTTTATCCTGTACGGGTGCACAATAGAATTATTATTGCATGTTGTTTGCTCCATAATTTTATTCGAACCCATATGAGTATTGATCCCATTGAAGCGGAGGTGGGAAAAGGATTACCTACTAATGTGGTGGATGACGATGAACCGAATATCACAAATATTCATCCATCGGATGCTTAGGCAACTTGGAGGATGGAACTAGTCAACCAAATGTTCGATGAATGGCAAGCATCTAGAAATTAGTTAGGTTTAGGGACAAATTCAGTTTGAATTAATTTGTTGATGTTATTTTATGTAACTAGTTTATGAAACTTTGGTGGTCTTTGATTAAAATTCTGTAATGTACTAAACTTTGTTGAATTATAATTTAATTATCTTTTCATTCAGCATGTGTTATAAATTTAAATTTAGTATTGAACTACCGATATAATATTATAAACTGTTCACCCAACAATTAAATGATATTCAAAATAGTAAATAATGTTATTTTTTTTTTCTTAAGAACAATATGTCAGGTGTTCCACCAACGGGTGCTTCTTCTCAAGCTTCTCGAGGAAGCAAAAGAAAATGGGTTCCAGAGGAGGATGCAGCCTTGGTTTCTTGCATGGTGGATTTGCACAATGTAGGAACATTTAATGCTGATACCGGGTTCAAAGCCGGTTATTTGAACGAGCTAGAGAAAATGCTAGAAAAGGCTTTACCAAGGGCAATGTTGAAGGCGAAACCAAATATTGAATCTCGGATTAGGTGCCTAAAAAGGGAATGGTCAGTCGTCTACGACATGCTTAATGGCCAAAACAACAGTGGTTTTGGTTGGGACGAGCATAGGCAGCTCGTTGTTGCTGAAGATGCAGTTTGGGAATTATATGTAAAGGTAAAATGTATTTCAAGTATTTATTTGTTTTTTACAAAACTTATAACTTAAATGATTTCCTCATTTTTTTTAGAGTCACAAAGAAGCCTCTCAGTTCAGACATCGTTCTTTCCCTTACTACAACCAGCTTACTGCGATATACGCAAGAGATCGGGCGACTGGGAAAGACGCTCAAACAGCTGCTGATGTTCTTGAAGAAATACATGCTGAGGATGAACATACTACAGATATGAATGAAGAGAGAAACACATTCTATGACTACGAAGCTGAGGTCTCTTTAGACGACATGGATGTTTCTGGTACAAATCCGCGAGGAGATAGAGACCAAGGGGGTTCCTCATCTTCAAACAAGAGAAAGAAGAAATCTGATACTCGTGATAATGTGTATTCTTCATTTGAGGAGGCTGCCACCTTGTTGGGGGAAAAAATCCAGGACGTTGGCGATAAAATCAGTATGAGTATTGCCTCCGATGTGGTAGTTCAGCAGAAGTCAGAAGAAAAGATGGAAGAGAAAGCTTCAAATTTATATTCAGCCTTATGGTCAATTGAAGGTTTAACCGAAGATCAGCGGTATGATGCTTTGAGTAAAATTCCCAATCATCCAACTCAAATGATCGTTTTCTTCAGTTTACCTTCTGTTGCCCGATTGGAATGGGTCAGAAGATTTCTTTCTCACCATTAAATATCAATGTTCAAACTTTTTGATGTTGTAAAACTATATAACATATGGATTATGATGTACAATTTCATTTTCATCTAACTTTTTCTTAGTATAAGTTAATTATGTTTATGCAGAATATAATTCTCAAATTATCTTGATCTTAGTAAATTCATAAGAACATTTTATGAAATTATATTTAATAATAATTATTTTAAATTGTATTTAATCATATATTTTAATTAAAATATATTTAATATTAATTATAGTATCATATATTATGATTTGAATAAATTATATAAGAATATGAATTATTAAGAATTTTATTAAATTATATATTTTAATTAAAATATATTTATTAATATTTATGTTAATTTATATTTTACAGTATCATATATTATGATTTGAGTAAATTAATATAAGAATATTAATTATTAAGAATTTTATTAAATTATATATTTTAATTAAAATATATTTAATAAAAATTATGTTTAAATATGATTAAATTATTTATTACTGATAATAATAATCTTATTAAAATTTAAATAATAATAACAATAATCATTTACAAAAACAAATGTATGCTAATTATAAGAATTTTATTAAATTATATATTTTAATTAAAATATATTTAATAATAATTATGTTTAAATATGATTAAAATATTTATTACTGATAATAATAATCTTATTAAAATTTAAATAACAATAACAATAATCATTTACCAAAACAATTTTATGCTAAGGGTATTCTAGTCATTTTAGTTTTTTCCATTATTCTATTACACCTCTATTCCATTCAACCAAACACAATATTACTATTACGCCTCTATTCTATTACATTCAACCAAACAATGGATTAGCTATTACACCTCTAATCCAATACACCTCTAATCCATTTTTGCGCTATTTATTCATTTGAAATTTACTTATTTTGTTTTTAGTTTGTAGAATTTAATCTTTTTATTTTTTTTTCAATTTAACAATTTAAATTCAATTAATAATATTATCAAAAAATTTTTATTAAATTGGATTATTTTTCATACTCAAAATAAAAAATTTGTTCATGTGATCAATATTACATGAAAAGTTAAATAAACAAATAAGCATATATAGCAATAGGGTTATATGATTCTCCTTTTGGAATTATAAGGTTCTTGAACACTGTTTCAAAGAAGCAAGTGAAATTTATTTTTATTTTTATTTTGCTCACATAACTTTCATATGATTTTAAATTTATCTGAGAATTTTTTTATTTAAAAATGGAATATAATCAAAATTAATGTAAGTTTTTTATCTTTTTATTAATTAGAATTTAGTTATTAAATTAAAAGAGAATACGAATTAAAATTTTAAAATTAAAAATTGAATGTTGAAATGTACAAAGAGTATAAAGATGGAAGCTGAACTAGACTTATAGCAAAATATGTAGCATAATATTTGATCATCATTGATGATATTGAGTTTCATCAAATGGTAGAGTTTATAATCTTTACATCGCAGGCTTGCATATAGTATGATTACAGATGCATAAGAGAAAGGTATTATTAAACCAGGTGAGGTTGGTATTTGCATATTTTTCAAGTTAATGTTAGATTGCATTCGATTTGCAACTGAAATTATACATTTACTTACGTTATGTTTGTCTGGTTATTCCTTATTGGCTTTTTCCTGCATGATGAAGACTGTCATGATCAAGCCAACGAGCGATAATACCGAAATCGAATTGGCGTTCTTGAAAGCTTCTAAGGGTTACAGACTCATAATTACAATGCCTTTTTTATCAAGTTTCAAAAGGAGAATGGTCCTTCGAGCTTTCGGGGCCGAAGTGATTCTTATCAATTCGGCCCAGGCCATGATAGGTGCATTTGAGAAGGCCGAGGAAATTATGGCAAAGATTCCTAATTCCTACATTCTTCAATAGTTTGAAAACCTTGCCAACTCAAAGGTGTTTATGCACATTTTAGTATTTGGAGCCTTGGAAGTTGGCATGATTCGATACAATTTCTTATTTTAGATCCATTATGAGAGAGTTGGACTAGAATATGGAAGGGCATTGGAGGGAAGATAGACATCATTGTATCCGATATCGGAAGGTTTCGTAAGTAGATCTAGGATGTATCTAAGAGAACAGGATCCCGACATTAAGGTTAGAGTTCCTGATGCCGCCTAATTAGACCGAATAAAATCGTGACTTCGATATATTAATTGTATCGCATCTTGCCACCTTTTCTTTTCAGCTCATTGGGGTTGAGCTAGTTGAAAGTGCAGTGCTCTCTTGAGAAAAACCTGGTAAGTTTTTAACATTTATAATGTAATTTCTAATTCACTGTTAGAGTTGTGCGACCTAAATTCTAATAGATTGCTTGCAAGTCAAGTTAAACAAAATATATCTTCTTTGTAGAAGATTTAGTATTTATAAGTATAATATATTTAGCATTTATTAGCATAATATATTTGACTTTAATTAGAATTAGGTTTTTTCAACCTATAAATAGATGTTGTCGAAACTCCTCTTGTAATTATTCGAATTTGACATAGAGAATTTTCTTCTCCTCTGCCTGTGGTTTTTTTTCCCGAAAGGGTTTCCACGTAAAAATCTTTGTGTTCTTTATTTTTATTTCTCTTTTCTTTGTGATATATTGTCATTACCGATGTTTTATTTTCACAAATTGATATTAGAGCTTCCGGGTTGTTCATCTAGATCACGGTAATGACGTCTTTGAAGTATGAAATTTCACTATTGGACCGCAACACCAGATTTACGTTGTGACAGATTAAGATGCAAGTAGTTCTTGCGCAGATGGATCTAAAGGATGCCCTGCTAGGGATAGATAAGATGCCTTCGACATTAACAGATGAAGAGAAGAAGCGTAAGGATCGAAAAACATTAACACAATTACATCTGCATTTGTCTAACAAAATTTTGCAAGATATGATAAAGGAGAATACAGTCGCTGCATTATGGAAGAGGCTGGAACAAATATGTATGTCGAAAACTCTAACTAGCAAGTTATATATGAAGCAGCGTCTTTATGCTCATCATTTGGAGGAATGTGTGTCTGTGCATAAACACTTAACAATGTTTAAAGAAATTCTCTCAAACTTGGAGGCTATAGAGGTTCAGTATGATAAGGAAGATCTAGGGTCGATTCTACCTTGTTCGTTGCCCTTGTCTTATTCAACCTTTAAAGACACGATTTTATATAGCCGTGAGTCTCTCATAATTGATGAGGTTTATGATTCATTGACCTCGTATAACAAGATGAAGCATCTTGTAGTTAAACCCGACTCTAAGAGAGAGAGTCTCATTATTTATAGGAGACAAGAATGGAATCTGATGATGATCATGGAAGGACACAGAAATGGAATCCTCGCGGTAAATTTAAGGGTAGATCGAAGTCTTCAAACAGAGGTAAAACTTGTAACTTCTGCAATAAGAAATGACATATTAAATTTGAGTGCTATAAGCTACAGAACAATATCAAAAGGGAGGCTACGAATCAAAAAGAAAAACAACCAAAAAATTCTAGTGAAGCTGATATTGTAAAAGACTACAGCGATGGTGAACTTCTAGTCACTTCTGTCAACAATTCTAAAGTGAGCGAGGAGTGGATCCTTTATTCAAGCTACACCTTCCACATGAGTCCCATTGGGACTGTTTACAACTTACGAAACAATGTCTGAAGGTGTTGGAACGATTAAAGTTAAGATGTTTGACAGAATTTTCAAAACACTTAGTAACGTGCAACATGTTCCATAATTGAAGAGAAATTTAATTTCGTTGAGTAGTCTTTATTCAAAAGGGTACAGATACACAGCTAAAAGTGGGGTTTTGAATATTTCCAATGATTCTCTCGTTGTGATGAAAGAGCAGAGAAAGACTGTTAAGTTATATGTTTTGCAGGGTTCTACTATTACTAGTGATGTAGCTGTCGCTTCCTCTTTCTTGTCAGATGATGATACTACTAAACTTTGGCATATGCGCTTAGGTCATATGAGTGAGAATGGCATGGCAGAATTGAGCAAAAGATGACTTCTTGATGGTCAAGGAAATTGCAAACTAAAGTTCTGTGAGCACTGCATTTTTAGGAAGCAAAAGAGAGTTCGATTCACTAGAGGAATCCATAACACGAAGGGAATGTTAGAGTATATTCATTCTGATCTGTGGAGGCCATCTAGAGTGCCTTTGAGAGGTGGAGCTAATTATATGCTAACTTTTATTAATGATTTTTCTAGAAAAGTTTGGACGTTCTTTCTGAAGCAGAAAAGCAATGTGTTTTTCGTATTTAAGTATTGGAAAACTATGCTTGAAAAACAGACAGGAAAACAAATAAAATACCTCCGCACAGATAATAGCTTAGAGTTCTGTTCTGATGAGTTTAATAAATTGTGCAAGTCAGAAGGGATCGTGAAACACTTGACATTTCGTCATACTTCACAGCAAAACGACATTATAAAATGAATGAACAGAATTATCATAGAGAATGTTCGATGTATGTTGTCAAATGCCAACTTACCAAAGTTATTTTGGGCCGAAACAGCCTCTACTGCATGTTTTTTTAATCAACTGATCTCCATCCGTTGCCATTGAGAAAAATACTCCACAAGAGATATGGTCTGGTAATTCTGCTTACTATTCTGACTTAAAGATCTTTAGGTGTTCTGCGTATGCTCATGTTGATAATGGAAAAATTGAAACCGAGATCCATTAAATGTGTTTTTCTTGGTTATAAAGCTAGTGTAAAAGGGTATAAGTTATGGTGTCTTGAAAATAAAAAAAGTAGTAATTAGAAGAGATGTTTTTTATGAAACTGCTATGCTACCTAACTTATCTCTTAAAGACTCTTCCAATAAAGAAAATCAAAAGTAGGTGGAGCGTCAGATTAATTCAGAATTTACAACAGAGTCGACTCCTCAAGCCAGTACAAAAATTCAGAATAGAGTTGTTTCTTTACCACAATACTCTATCGCCAAAAATAGAACTAGAAGATAAATTAAACCTCCAAAGAAGTATGCTGAGACTGATCTAGTTGCTTATGATTTAAATGTGGCTGAAGATATAAATGCAAACCAAGAGTCATCTAATTATTTTGAGACAGTTAGCTGTGAAGACTTAGAAAAGTGGATGTTTGCTATGCAATAGGAGATGCAATCACTCCACAAAAATAGAACATGGAATCTTGTGAAACTTCCTTAAGGTAAAAAGGTTGTTTGTTGTAAATAGGTGTTTGAAAAGAAATAAGGGACTCTAGGAGTTGAAGAACCCAAATATAAAGCAAGGCTTATTGTAAAGGGTTACAGTCAAATTCCAGGAGTGGACTTCACAGATGTGTTCTCTCCAGTTGTAAAGCATAGTTCGATTCGAGCTTTGCTTGGTATTGTGACCATGCATAATTTAGAGCTTGAGAAGTTAGATGTAAAAACTACATTTTTGCATGGAGAACTTGATGATGATATTTTCATGCACTAACCAGAGGGTTTTACAGTCTCAGAAAAGAAGGACTATGTTTGCTTGTTGAAAAAGTCCCTTTACGGTTTGAAACAGTCACCAAGACAGTGGTACGAGAGGTTTGATTCCTTTATGACTTCTCATGATTTCAAAAGTAGTTTTAACAGATGTGTTTACTTTAAGAAAAACAGTGATGGTTCTTTTGTGTATCTACTCCTTTATATTGATAACATGTTGATAGCTGCAAAAGATAAATGAGAGATAAGAAAGGTCAAAGCCCAACTAAGTGAAGAATTTGATATGAAAGATTTGGGATCAGCAAAGAAGATACTTGGTATGAATATTCTCAGAGATAGAAAAACAAATAAATTGTACCTAAGTCAGAAGGGGTACATTGAGAAAGTTCTTTGCAGGTTCAATATGCAGAGTGCTAAGTCTGTTAGTACTCATTTAGCATCTCATTTTAGACTTTCATCGGCTTTGTCTCCACAATCAGATGATGAGATTGAGTACATGTCACATGTTCCATACTTTAGTACAGTGGGATCTCTCATGTATGCTATGGTTTGTTCACGTCTAGATTTATCATATGCAGTCATTGCAGTTAGCAGATACATGATGAATCCTGGTAAAGAACATTGGAAAGCAGTTCAGTAAATTTCAAGATACTTATAAGGTACTACGGATGTTTGCTTATAGTTTGGAAGAACTAGAGATGGAGTCATTGGGTCTGTTGATGCTGGTTTTGCTGGAGACCTTGATAGAAGAAGATCTCTCACAGGTTATGTCTTTACAATCGGAGGTTGTGCAATCAATTGCAAAGCCATTTTGAAAACTATAGTCACTTTGTCTACCACTGAAGCTGAGTATATAATGATTACTAAAGCTTGTAAATAAGCTATTTGGTTGAAGGGACTCTTTAGTGAACTCAATGAAGACCTTTAAATCAGTACAGTATTTTGTGACTGTCAGAGTGTCGTCTTCCTTACAAAAGATCAAATGTTTCATAATAGAATAAAACACATTAATGTTCGGTATCATTTTATTCATGATATTATTACTCGTGGTGATATTGTTGTGAGAAAAATTAGTACTCATGAAAATCCTACAGATATAATGACTAAGTCACTTCCTATAACCAAGTTTGAACATTGTTTAGACTTGGTTGATGTTCATTGTTGAAGTTAAACCCTTAAGGGGTTTTATGAAAGATGTGAAAAACTTGTTCATTGAGAATTTGTGGCAAGGTAGAGATTGTTAGAGTTGTGTAACCTAAATTCTAAGAGATTGCTTGCAAGTCAAGTTAAATAAAATATATCTTCTTTCTAGAAGATTTAGTATTTATAAGTATAATATATTTAGCATTTATTAGCATAATATATTTGACTTTGATTAGAATTAGGTTTTTTCAACTTATAAATAGATGTAGTCGAAACTCCTATTGTAATCATTCAAATTTAACATAGTGAATTTTCTTCTTTTCTACCCGTGGTTTTTTTCGAAAGGGTTTCCACATAAAAATGTACGTGTTCTTTATTTTTATTTCTCTTTTCTTTGCGATATATTGTCATTACCGACATTCTATTTTCACATTCACATTGGCCTTCATACTAGCATTATCATTTGTCTCAAATATATGTATATATATGAACTTCTTGCATATGTTAACGTTGAATGTCCACATAAGATTCAACGAATTGGTGGTGGGTTCATCATTGGGGTTTTAAATGTTAATTTACTGAATGAAGTTGTTTAAGTTAAGTCTCAAAAGTTATTTAATTATTCAAATTATACTTCCTAGTAGATGTGGCATATGAATAGTATTGTCTATTAATGACATATTGTTATGGGTCGAAATTGAAGTCAAAAACAAAGGGCCAGTAGTGAAATGAAGTGTTTAAAGGTTTTAATGAAACAATATGCATAAAGGTTTAACGAAAATGGAGCGTTTAGAGGTTTTGCACATACAGTTAGTTGTACTGTAACTATAGCTAATTTGTAAACAGTAATTTATTTTGTTTTTTTTCCTATATATCATGTTGTAAGTGGGTAAGGGCAGTTATGAAAAGAATTTTAGAATTTTGTTAAGCACTAAATTTCTTTCTTCAATTAATTCTTCTCCTTCTCTCTGCTTTCTATTTCCTAACTTCTTCTAATTTCTCTTTCATTAAAGGTATCGGAGCTTCAACGGTTCTCCATTGCTAGGGAAGGGGTTACTATGCTATTGCAAAAGGAGGTGAGTGTTTTACAGCAAGAAATGGGAAAACTACAGGGTGAGGTGTCTTAGTTGGATGCTAAGTGGGATGAAAAATAGAGGTTTGACTTCAAGAATTTAAGGATGAGTTTTGTTTGGAGCTACACTCTTTATTTGAACAATATTTGGGAAATACCATTTCTTCAAGCTCGAGGGTTATTGTGCAGGATAAAGGGAAAAGAGTTTTGGGTGGTCCGCCTCCAGGTTTTCCAATTAAGGATCACTAGGAAATTTCCCAACCATCTTTGGGGTTGAATATCATGGGTTTACCTCGACAATGATCCTTCCAAGAGTGTTCCTACAAGTTAGACTGCTCTTACTTTGACGGTTCTAATTTCAGTGGCTGGTAGGCAAAGCTTGAGCAATATTTTACAGCTGAAGGGGTACCTGAGTGTGACAAGGTACGCATGGTGATGCTCCACCTAGAGGGGAGAGCACTGGACTAGCATCATTTTTATGCCCAAAAATATGGGGGTCTCCACTTACTGTATTAGGCTTGCTATGCTCACAGTTTGAATGAGTGTTATGGATCGAACCTTTTCAAAGATTCAATGGTTGAACTAGTAACCTTGAAGCAATATGGCTCGGTGGAAAACTACCATAATCAAATTGTAAGCCTCTTGAACTGTAATACCCCCTACCCATATTCGTCGCCGAAATAGGGTATGAGGCATTACTAGATTTTACCGAATTAATTTTTTGTTATTACGAGTTAAATAATATTCATTTATCGAAACATATCATGACATCCCTTGGATGGGCCTCCGAAGCCCAAAACATACATCGGGACCAAACCGAGATTAAATCAAAACCATAAGAAATTTTTCGCAAAATCTCAAAGTTTTTTTTATTTGAACTCAATATAACCCCTTTATAAATATCTAATCTTCCTTGCAATTTTTAACCGAGACCAATCCAACACAACCAATCCATTCAACATATTTTCAAGATAGATTTAACATATTCATAAGATAACCTCATCACATACCAAAACTAAAATTTGTTAGCCATGCCAATGGCTAACCATATATTCATTTCACATTAACATTTACTTTACTAGCTTAAACATGCCATTGATTTCCAAAATAAAGTTTCTTTATATACCGAGATCTTGAGGTTGATAGTGTAATACGTATCTGACCGAATCCGACCTCTGAGCTCTTAACACTACAAAATAGGGAAAAAAGAAATAGGGTAAGCACTTTGTGCTTAGTAAGTTCATGTAACAAGAATTATACTTACCTAATATTTTCAATACAATGCAATAAACATTCATACACCCATTCAATACATTATTCCCCTATCATGCACAAACTCAACATTCAAATTAGTCCAATAATTTCCATGTATCAATAATATATACCATGATTGATGAGCTCATCAATACCATGATTTCCATTTCCTTGTTATTTTTCCATATTTATCCCGTTGAATTTCTCAGAATTTCGATGGATTTTCAGGGGTACACTTCAGTGTACAAATCCAGGCCCGTCAATTCATATTCATGTGCGCACATTCCCATTTCAGAGAGCACACTCCCGCGAACCTCATCCTTACAACGGGATTACCAGTCCAGGCTAAATCCCCTATAATATAAACTCATAGAGTATTGTCGGGATTACCAGTCCAGGCTAAATCCCCTGTAATGACAATTACTCTAATGAGCTTGGATTTGAATTACCAGTCCAGGCTAAATTCAGACCCTAATTCGGATTACCCGTCCGGGCTAAATCCATTTTCCACATATTATTCGGGAGGGCTATATCAGGATAGGATCACCCGTTCGGGCTAGATCCTTTTTACCGTCAATTCCTTTTCAGAGATCCATCGAATTTTCCTTCCATTCAACCGGGATTTCTTTCCATTTTTTATCAAATATATCAATGTTTCATCAATTTTCATACAATGAACATTCAAATCATATTCACATCAATAACAAACATTTCAAGCATTTAAGAATATAATTCAAGTTACACGAACTTACCTCGATACTTGTTCGTAAACAAAAATCTACTAATCCCGAACTTTTTCTTTTCCTCGATCTAGCTTCGTATTTGAATTTTCTGGATCTAAATAAATAAATTTAATCATCAATCTAATACATTTCATGTTCATATGTAACATTCTCTATAATTCCGTTATTATTTATAGTGCATTCAAAGCTGTCTCATTGAGTCATAGTCACTAAATTATTTATATCCTGAGCTACAGAACTCCAAATTAAGATACATTAATTTTCCCCAAAACTAGACTTAAATATCTTCTTACCATAAAATTTTTAGAATTTTCGGTTTAGCCAATAAGTACAGTTTATTTTTTAAAGTTTCCCCTGTTTTACTATTCAACAGTTCCGTCCCCTCTTCACTAAAAATTAATTATCTCATTGTACAGAATTCGGATGATGTTCTTGTTTGTTTCTTTGAAAATAGGCTCATTAAATATTTTAAACATATACATTTAAGCCCCTAATTATTTTTCTCCAATTTTTTTATGATTTTCCAAAGTCAGAACAGGGGAACTCGAATTCATTCTGACATTGTCTCACAAAATCTATTATATCTCATGATTTACAGTTCCATTGCTTACAACGTTTCTTTTATAAGAAACTAGACTCAATAATATTTAATTTTATATTTTATTAATTCTATAATTTGATCTATACAATTTTTGGTGATTTTTCAAAGTTAGACTACTGCTGCTGTCCAAAACTGTTTTAGTGCATGATGTTAATTACCATTTTTTCCCTAAGCTTTCAATAAATGATAATTTTATCCCTGCTCAATTAACCTATCAATTGAGCTGATTTTTCTCAATTAACACTTTATCCCACCACTTTAAACTACTTTATAACCTTTGGAAATCAGAATTTTAGCACTAGACTTTAATTCCAAATATTTTCACAATTAGGTCCTACAAATCAATTTCTTTTGAAATTACCTAATAAAATCATCTCATAAACAAATTAAAGCTTCAATTTCAAGCTATTTCATCATAAAATTCCAGCACATATTCATAGCAACTTTCAATTTCATTCATAAAATCAAAAACTAATGAATTTAGTAATAGGACCTAGTTGTAAAACTCTTAGAAACACAAAAATTACAAGAAAAAGGTAAGGATTAACTCACTTGGTGCAAAAATTATGAAAAACCAGCTTGAATAAACCCTTAGGATGTTTTTGGCTGATGAGAATGAAGAAAAATAAAGAGAATTCTAGATATTCCAATTTTGTCCCATTTTAATGTTAGTAAAATTTGTTATTTTCCCATTTTACCCTTATTTCACCAATTCTCCTTATTTTTCTCAGCTTATGCCGCCCAAAATATCTTCTTTTGGGCTTATTTTCAATTTAAGTCCCTCCTCATTTAACAATTGAGCTATTTAATCCATCTAGTAACTTTTATACCTTTTTCAATTTAGTCTTTTTCACTTAATTGACTACCTAAACATTAAAATTTTCTAACGAAATTTTAATACCATATTACTAACATTTCATAAATATTTATAAAAATATTTTTGACTCAGTTTTACAACATCGAGGTCTCGGTACCTTGTTTTTACCCAATTTCTTCAATAATTTTCATTTTCTAACTAACCACTAAATCGGTAAAATTTTTCTATCTATATTTTCGTACGATTTTCCTACCATATCAATATTCATGCAAAAATATTAAAATAAATTTATTTTTAAATCGGATTTGTGGCTACGAAATTACTGTTCCGATAACCTTGAATTTAGGTCATTACATGAACCACCTTCAGTTACCTGAATCTTACTCTTAACATATTTGTTAGTAATTTAAAGCTAGAGATAAGTCAATATTTACAACTTTTATGCCCCAAACATTGGTAGGAGGATATCATATTGCTAGATAGGTTGAAATCATTATAGGAGTCTCTCCTTAGAAGGGATTTTTGCCTCGCAATAACTTTTTGTCCCGATTTAGTCCTCAATTACCTTTTTCTGTTGCCTCTAAATCAGTAGTTTCTACTCAGTTTGTTGCCTCTAAATCAGCAGTTTCTACTCAGTTTATGCTATCTAGTAATTCATCATCAAGTGGTCCTGTAGCATCCAAATGATCCACAAAAGGGTTGAGTCCATCACTTATGGCTAAGAGGAAGCAAAAAATAGCTCTGTTATGGTATGGAGCCAAATATCACACTAGTCACAAGTGTGTCAAAAGCCAATTATACCGAATGCTATTAGACTTACCTTGTGAGGGAGAAGTGGGGGAGTTTTAAGAGTGCTCAAACAAGCTTGATGACCCTGTTTGGGAAGAAGATCAACCATAAACTCCAGTACTATTTTTACATGCGATTAAAGGGTCTCAAGGTCCTTATACTATGTTATTTGATGCAATGTTGGGTGAAACTAAGGCCATTTTCTTAGTATAATCAAGGAGTACTCATAACTTCCTAGATTCACGGCTGGTAACTAGACTGCCTTTACCTGTTTGGCAGCAACAGCAGCTGAAAGTCATTATAGTTGATGGAATGCAACTTTTTACCAAATGAACATGTAAAAGTGTAGAATGGATGGTTTAGGGGGTCAACTTTATTGTCTATTTCATGGTTTTACCTTTTAAAGTGTGTGATGTGGTTCTAGGAATACAATGGTTGCTTCCCCTAAGATTAATTAATTGGAATTTTGGTTCTATGACCATAAATTTTCTTCTAAGGGAGTTCATTGCATTATTTAATGTATTCTACCAAGAAGTATTGAAGTAATGAAGCAATGACAGTCAGTTAAATGCTTGTTAACGATTGGTAGGGAGATGGATCTTTGTGCCTTGCTTATGACTGGAGCTGCCAAGTAACCTTGACAACAGTTTCTTCTCGAGACACACCTGAGGAATTACAATTACTTCTCAAGAAATTTGGTGATCTTTTCAAGATTGCTACTAGCTCACCCCCTCCAGGCTCCAAAATCAGATAATTCCTCTCAAATATGAAGGTACAGTTGTTAGAATTAGACTCTACAAATATCCTATGGCCCAAAAATCATAATTAGAAAAACTAACCAGAGAGATACTTGAAGTTGGCATAATTAAGGACAATTGTAGTTCTTTTGCCTTCCCATGATAATGGTAAAGAAAAAAAATGACAGTTGGAGGCTCTGTGTAGATTACAGACAGCTCAAATGAGGGACTACTGGATGAACTGGGACAAGCTAAGGTGTTCTCTAAGCTGGATTTAAGATCTGGTTATCACCAGATTAGAATGAATGAAGTTGACATTCCAAAAATATCCTTCAAAACTCATGAAGGCCATTATGAGTTTTTGGCGATGCCCTTTGGGCTTACTAATGCACCCCCTACTTTTCAAGGGTTGATGAACATCATATTTAAGCCACTACTCAGGAGAACAATTCTGGTATTCTTTGATGATATATTGGTGTATCCTACCACTTGGTTTGAGCAATTGACACATCTTAGAGAGGTCTTTATGCTTTTTAGGCAACACCAACTCTTTATTAAAATGAGTAAGTGTTGTTTTAGTACTAATCAAGTAGAGTACCTAGGGCATATTATCTCCAAATAGACTATTTCTATGGATAGGTCTAAGGTGGAATGTGTAGCCAACTGGTCTCTCCCTACAATTCCATTAAAGAGTTGAGGGGATTTTTGGGCTTTCTGAATATTACAGAAGGTTTATAAAGGCACTATGGCATAATGGCCACGCCTTTGACAAACCTGCTTAAGAAAGACGCTTGGAATTGGAACGACCAAGCTACTTCTGCTTTTAAACAGCTCAAAGCAGCCTTATGTTCAACTCCTATTTTGGTTCTCAGTCTATCGGTGAGAGGTAGAGCCTTGGAGCTCTATGCATTCTCTCGTTTTGTTGTTATTCATCCTTGTGACATCTAGTAAGACCTCTTTTATGATGGATTGTTTTCCTTTTCCCCTTGTTTTGTGAAGTCTTTTATCTTTTACTGTTGCAACATCGACATCTCTCTAGGGTTTCCTTAATCTGAACCTTGATGGTCGTTAGTGTCATTGCACTAAGTCTTCTCTTGGTGGTTGTCATGGTCAATATACCAAGGCTATTTTTCGGCTTTGGCTCCTCCACCGTCGGAGTTTTTACTATTGCTGTAGTGATTCTAACGTCTTTTTTAGGCTTCACATTGGCATTGCCTCCACTGAAAGTACACATGCTGTTCAAGCCAGTTGTGGCATCTTTGCTAGAATCTTAATGTTCTCTCCCTCTTCCTTCTTGCATGGCGGCAATGGTAAAGCTAGCAACTAGGGTTTCTACGGTAAAGTAGTGGTTTGAAAAATAATAGTTTACGGTTTGAAAAATACTCATTCCCTACTTTAAGGTTTGATAAAAATATCCATTAACTTAAGGTTTATTTATTAAATGAATTTTAAGTAAAATCATGATTTTGTCCATTATTAATTATGATTCTATTTATTTTGTTATCTTTAATTTTACATTCATTAATTTCAATTTAAAATAAATAAAATTTAATTAGTTACAAAAATATTTTAATTATTATTGAATTAAATTGTAAATTATATTTTCAAATATAATTATATTTTAAACATAATGTATTTTTCAATTAATTTATGTGAGTGTTTTTACAAAGTTACATGTACAAACACAATCACAGTTACAAAAAAAAATACATTTGAATAACTATAACTAAAATTAATCATTATAAAGCATTATTAGACTGATAACTAAAATATATCCAAACCTATACTGGAATAAAACTATACAAGGTCCACATATGGTGAGCCATAAACAAGAATAAATATAGACAAGGAACTTACACATGACTTACATGGAATGGGACTCAAACCTGAGCTCATGAAAATAATTATATTTTTTTGTCTTCTTTTTTACTTTTTTATTTGGTAAAAGTATCATGAAGACTCTTATATTAGGAGTCAGATTGCATTTTGTCCATTCTACTAAAAACATGGGCAAATTAGTTCCTATACATTAGATAAAAAAGCAAATTGTTTTTTCTATTAAAAATTTCATCAAATTCTACTGTTAAAAATTGATAATTGTATATCAACATAATGTACATGTGGCATGTCACGTATCACTTTTTCGTTATCTATCAGCTATGCCAGTTTTTAA